>NC_087191.1:11206966-11209466 GCF_035594125.1 Scylla paramamosain
AAAGAAAACGGACTACAGGGAAAAAGGAAAATGGACGTGAACAGAAAATGCGAAAGAGGATAAAGGGAAGGAACGAAGCCTGGGAGAAAAAAAAAATTGAAGGAAAAAAAGAGAGGAAAAAAGGGAGGAAAAAAGTAGCAAGGAAGAAAATGACTTGAGAGAACAAAAGACTGTAAAGACTGAGGGGAAAATAGCTATGTATAAGAGAGAGAGAGAGAGAGAGAGAGAGAGAGAGAGAGAGAGAGAGAGAGAGAGAGAGAGAGAGAGAGAGAGAGAGAGAGAGAGAGAGAGAGAACACAGTAGATTAGAGACAAAAAAAGATTCAGGAAAGTAAAAAAATAAGGAATAAACTTTTCTGGGAGCTCAGGGATAAGTAATTTGGCTTAGAGAGAGAGAGAGAGAGAGAGAGAGAGAGAGAGAGAGAGAGAGAGAGAGAGAGAGAGAGAGAGAGAGAGAGAGGGTGAAGCCGGAAGTGGAGCTTTTAAAAGATCTCGATCATGGAAGCGAATGAGGTTCAGAGAGAGAGAGAGAGAGAGAGAGAGAGAGAGAGAGAGAGAGAGAGAGAGAGAGAGAGAGAGAGAGTCTTATAAGATTTAGTATTGGGTCATTACCTTTTCCCGTTTTCTTTCTTTTTTTTAAGATTCTCTCTCTCTCTCTCTCTCTCTCTCTCTCTCTCTCTCTCTCTCTCTCTCTCTCTCTCTCTCTCTCTCTCTTAAACCCTTCCTTTATCCTTTCAGTACCTAAAATTCTCTCCATTTCTCCCTTCCTCTCTCTCTCTTTCTCTCCCCCTCTTCCTTTCCTCCTTCCCTCCATCCTCTCTTTAAATTCCCACTCTTTCTCTCCATTATTCTTTCCTCCAGCTTCCTCTCCTTCCCTCCTCCTTCCTTCCTCCCCTCCTCTTTACTTTAAAACTTCGTAATATTAAATTCCCTTTTCCTTTTAAGACTTTTTGTAAACAACTCATTAGCTTGACTCCATTTTAAAGGTATTTTTATAAAGGTAATGTTCACTTTTATTCTTGTTTTTATTCTCCGTTTTCTTTTTTCTTTTTTTTTTTAAGTCTCCCCTTCGAGATTATTCTTCTTTAAAGTCTAACATTTTCTTTTTCTTTATTTTTTTTTGTGATCTTCCGTTTTGTTTTCCTTCCAGTTTGCCCTCTCTCTCTCTCTCTCTCTCTCTCTCTCTCTCTCTCTCTCTCTCTCTCTCTCTCTCTCTCTCTCTCTCTCTGGACAATATCTTCCTACACTTTTTTCTTCTTCAGTTCTTGCTTTTATCGCGTTTCACTTCCTCTCTCTCTCTCTCTCTCTCTCTCTCTCTCTCTCTCTCTCTCTCTCTCTCTCTCTCTCTCTCTCTTATTTTCTCTATTTTTCTCTGTACGTCACCACTTTCTTTATCTTCTCTTTCTCTCTTCCCTTCCTTCTTTCTCTCACTTCTTCTTTCTTATGTCATCCTTTCACATTTCTAATATATTTCCCCATCACGTAATTCTTTCTTTGTATATTCTCTGTGGGTCTGACATGTTGATAGATAGATAGGTAGATAGATAGATAGACAGATAGATAGACAGACAGACAGACATATAGATAGATAGATAGATACAATATTTAGCCCCTTATTTTATTTTATTTTATCTTCTTACACCATTCTCAGCTCTTGTTTCTCTCTCTCTCTCTCTCTCTCTCTCTCTCTCTCTCTCTCTCTCTCTCTCTCTCTCTCTCTCTCTCTCTCCCATACTTCCATCACAATCGATTGAAAAAAAACACGTTAGGCGCTACACATTCATTTACTTTTCCTCATTAATCGCCTTACACCTCATTAAAAACGTCACCTGATTCTTACCTGGGTTAATTATGGGTAATCACGTGTAATTAGAGTGATATTCATGACTGCCAATGATGGTTTCCAAAAATTTTCAGCTGGTTTCTTTTTTTTTTTTTTGGGGGGGGGGGTGTATGTATGTGTGTGTGTGTTTGTGCGCGTGTGTTTGTGTTTGTTTTGTGTTTGTGTTTGTGTGTGTGTGTGTGTGTGTGTGTGTGTGTGTGTGTGTGTGTGTGTGTGTGTGTGTGTGTGTGATGTATAATGGGGAGGGAGGAAAAGAGGTAGAGAGAGAGAGAGAGAGAGAGAGAGAGAGAGAGAGAGAGAGAGAGAGAGAGAGAGAGAGAGAGAGAGAGAGAGAGAGAGAGAGAGAGAGAGAGAGAGAGAGAGAGAGAGAGAGAGGATAAAAAAAAGGAAACTCCATATTTAGAAAAGCAAAACAACTGGAAAAAATAACGAACACAAAAAAACACAAACAAAACAAAGAAAAAAAACAATACTAAAACAAAAACAAGAAAAAATAAAAAAAAACATGGAAACACAAAAAAGCAAAATAAAAGAAAAATAATAACAATAAATACAGAATCTTTCCCCCTCAAAAAAAAAAAGAAAAAGAAAGAAAAAAGAAAAAAACTTCTTTCCCACATTTTCCTTTATTTTTTCTTGATTATCTTTATATATATTT
>NC_087191.1:11214466-11219466 GCF_035594125.1 Scylla paramamosain
CAATGATATATTGCTGCTGCTGCTGCTGCTGATGATGATGTTGTTGTTGATGTTGTTAATGTTGTTGCTGCTACTATTACTACTACTACTACTACTACTACTACTACTACCGCGACTAACCTATCCATGACTACCACCACAAGCATTACCATCATTACTACTACTACTACTACTATTACTACTACTAATAAGAACAGCAACAACAACAACAACAACAATCACTAGTACCTCCACCCCCGCAAGAAAAGACCCTTATTTATTTTTCCTTTCCTTTTTTTCCCTCCTAATGTTGAAAAGAAAAACAAAAATCCTCACCCTTTGTTTTATGAACCATTGACGTGCAAGGTTAAGGCGCCAATTAGTAATATTTCAAGCTTTTTATTAAACTTTTCTTCTTATCATAAACATTTTTTTTTACTTTTTTAACACTCTCTCTCTCTCTCTCTCTCTCTCTCTCTCTCTCTCTCTCTCTCTCTCTCTCTCTCTCTCTCTCTCTCTCAACTACACGTGGTATTAAATTATTCAATGTTTCCTCTTAATTTTTTTTCTGTGTCTGTCATGTTCCGTCTTGTTTTTCTTTTTATTTTGGTCTTCGTTTGGGGTGAAGGGGCTTTCTTTACTGTACGGCTGTCTGTCTGTCTGTCTGTCATTTATTTTTTCTTGTTTGGTTCTATGTTTGTCGTCGTGTGTGTGTGTGTGTGTGTGTGTGTGTGTGTGTGTGTGTGTGTGTGTGTGTGTGTGTGTGTGTGTGTGTGTGTGTGTGTGTGTGTGTGTGTGTGTGTTCGTGTTTTCGTATGTTGCAGTCTCTCTCTCTCTCTCTCTCTCTCTCTCTCTCTCTCTCTCTCTCTCTCTCTCTCTCTCTCTCTCTCTCTGAATAAAATTTATAAAACACACAAAAATACATATATATAAATGAGTTAACAAACACACACACACACACACACACACACACACACACACACACACACACACACACACACACACACACACATAAGCATAAACAGGAGAGAGATAATTAAGGTATAAAAAACACAGGTAAACACTAATTATATAAAAAAAAAAAAATCTATGCCCTAAGGTGAGCCAGGTAAAGGATGCAGCCAGACATCACCGAGGCAGGTAAGTCAAAATCTGAACTAATTACCTGGAGCAAAGATAGCAGTGATTACCCTTAATTGCGACGACCAATTACCGTGTGCTTGGTGTTTACGCATGTTAAGAAAGGCTGGACTATGCTACGATGGAGGAGGAGGAGGAGGAGGAGGAGGAGGAGGAGGAGAAGAAAGCGAGAGTGAAAAAGTAGCATGGTGTTGAAGAAGAGAGAAACAACAACAACAACAACAACAACAACAACAACAACAACAACAACAACAACAACAACAACAACGTAAGAAAGAAAAAGAAAGGAAAAACAAAACAAATCGAAACGAAATAAAAGAAAAGAAGAAACGAAAGAAAAGAACAACAAAATACAAACAAAATAAAAGGGAAAACAAAAAAAACGAAAGAAAGGAGAAAGATGAAATACGAGTAGATAAAATAAAACAGAAAAGAAGAAAGAAACGAGAGAAAAGAACAAAACCAAAAAAAGAAAGAAAAAGAATAAACACGAACTAAAAGGAAAAGCGCCAAAATCAAGAAGGAATAAGAGAAGGAGGAGAAGGAAGAAGAAGAGGAGGAGAAGGAGAAAAATAAAAAGAAAAAAAAAAGGACAACAAAATGGAACAAAGAAAAAATAAATAAACGAAGAAGAAAAACAAAAGAAAAACTTAAAGAAACAGAAGAGAAAGAGAAGACTTGATGAACAGATACAAAGGGGAACAGAACAAGACAAAACAAACGGAGGAACAGAAGGAAGGAGAGAAAATAGAGAACAGAACTCTACAGCAGAAGGAGAAAGACGAAGAGAGGGAAGTGGAGAATGATGAAGAGGAGAATGAAAGATGAAGGAAGAAGGGGAAAGCAGAAGTAGCAAATAGAGAAAGAGAATGAGGAAGGGACGAAAGGTTAAAGAGAGAAGGAAAAGGAAGAAAAAAAACGAAAGAGGAAGAAGAGGAAGAGGAACAAAAGGAGTACCTGGACAAGTAAGATTCACAAAACAAGATGGAAAGTAAGAAAATTAAAGTAAGATTAAAGCAAGACGTTTTCTTCCTCGTAAATTAGTTCATTTCATCCTAGTAATTATTCTTTTTTTCTTTCATGTTCGTATTTTCTTTTCAGACTTCCAGAATTAAGCAAATTATGTATTTACTTTTATTTTTAGTTGATTATTCTTGCTATTTATCTGCTCTCTCTCTCTCTCTCTCTCTCTCTCTCTCTCTCTCTCTCTCTCTCTCTCTCTCTCTCTCTCTCTCTCTCTCACACACACACACATTTATCTTTCTAACAGACAGACTTTCCCTTAACTTCTTTCCTTTTATCTCCCTCAGCTCACCTAATCTCTCCTTCCACCACCACCACCACCACCACTACCACCACCACCACCACCACCACCACCTCACCCCCACCTGAGAAATAATCATAAGGTAGAAACACGGTAAAAATGACAGATATCTGGATCTCGACAAACAGACAAGGGATCAGCGAGACAAGGAGAGAGAGAGAGAGAGAGAGAGAGAGAGAGAGAGAGAGAGAGAGAGAGAGAGAGAGAGAGAGAGAGAGAGAGAGAGAGAGAGAGAGAGAGAGAGAGAGAAGGGAACAACAACCTCCACCAGGTAAACTCACATTCAATAATTTCCTCCTCTAACCGATTCCAGGAAGTTTTTTTCTTCCTTGCTCTGCCACTGAAGGAATCAATAGCTGTAGCGTGGCATAAGCGCGGCGGTGGCAGCTGAAGGTGAAGCAGCAGCAGGAGGAGGAGGAGGAGGAGGAGGCGGCAAAGCAATAGAAGAGGCAATAGAGAATGAAACTATTGAAAAAGAGGGAGAAGACAATGATGCAGGGCTGTTGAAGAAGGAAGAAGAGGTAGAGGAGGAAATGAGACATAGAAATAAGGGATAGAGGAGGTAGGGGAAGTAATGCTGCTGGAAAAGGAAGTAAAAGAGATAGAGAATAATGAGACTGGTCAGGTAAGGACGAAGGAATTAAGGAGGAAAAAGAGGAAGAAGAGTAGGAAGTAGATGAGGTTGAACAGGTATGAAATTGAGTGTAACGTTGAAAATGGATGAGTTATTTGATTTGCTAGGTCAAGTTAGGTTTAGATTCATTTAGTTCATTAATTCAATCACTAACACCTTCATTGTGTGGATCATGACATTTAAAAACCATCAGATTTTTGCTCAGAAACAGTCATTGTCTGGAGATTTGTAGCCTTAAGATGTTTTCTCGTAATACCCCAAGAAGCGCAGTCTTTTCGAAAACTTGTATAAAAAAAAAAAAAAAAGTGTGATTTCCAAGTTAGGATTACAAACCACGTGAATCTGAACCTAACTAAACCTTTAGATACTCATTAGTGGCATTCAACAGTCAGTAATTTTCAATGCTTTTATGTCAGTATCTAGAGTACCTTGTCTTGTTCTCCATATGTCAAAAGTTATCTAAAACACAGGTTACTTATACTTCCCGTGCCAGTCTTATCTACAATTATTTTTTTCTAGTGTTTTCTATCGATTTAATATGGAGTCCGTGTTTTTGTTGTTTTTTTTTCATGCATCTCTGTAAATTTGGTTCCACTTCACACAAGACAAAGTCGAGGAACGAAGCTGTAAGTAAAAAAGGTGTATTCCCAAGCCCCTTTGTTTGGATAGGACGGTGAAGGGGGGGGGATGGGGGATGCTTATCTGTATGGTAATGTGTTGTGTACGGTGTAGCCAAGACACACACATTGCTCAAAATACAGGTAAATACTTGTAAATTAAAGGTAATGTGCTATGGGAGTGGTGGAGGAGCAGGAGGAGGAGGAGGAGGAGAAGGATAGGCAATGTGGAGGTGAAGAAGGCAGGAGGCAGAGAAGGAATACTGAAAGAGGAGCAGGAGGAGAAGGAAAATAAAGAGAAGGAAACGAAGAAGGAGGAAGAAGAGGAATAGGAATACAAAGGAATACAAAAGAAGTCCAAACAGTGACAAGAGGTAGAGAAGGAAGGGTGAAGGAGGAGAGACAGTGTGAAGCTAAAGAAGACAAGAGGCAGAGGAGGAAGACTGAAAGAGGAGGAGGAGGAGGAGGAGGAGGAGGAGGAGGAGGAGGAGGAGGAGGAGGAGGAGGAGGAGGAGGAGGAGGAGGAGGAGGAGAGGTAGAGCAAAGAGCACAAATCACATCTCAACATTCTTCCTGGTATTGTCACGTTTTTCCCCCGAGCTAAGTGGTGTGTCAGTTTCCTTGGTATTTTGCTGTCATCTAAAAGTGTTGTGTGTGTTTCAGGAGCAGTGTTTTCAGTAGCAGCTCGCCACGTAAAGGTGCAGGTGTCGCCCGCTGTGTTATCGTGGTGCGCGTTGTGTTGTGTGTTGATGTGTGTCGCGAGGAAAATTGATTGACAGGAAAGAATGTTCGTGTGTGTCAATAATTTCTTTCTCTCTCTCTCTCTTTCTCTTTTTTTAACGTCAGGTGAGATGGACAAGTTTGTTAGCGGTACTACGTGTTTCTTTATCTTTCATTTTTATGTTTACTGTATCACTAATACCTGTACTTCATTCTTGTTAACTTTATGTGTCGGGGAAACGAGTAGAAAGCTTATTAATGTAGTGGAAAAGAGAAGACCCTGCTTTACGCTTAAGAACATAAGAACATAAGAAATAAGGGAAGCTGCAAGAAGCCACCAGGCCTACACGTGGCAGTCCCTGTATGAAATATACCTACCTATTTCCACCTATCATCCCCATCCATAAATATATCTACTCTTTATTAAGGTGGACGGAATAAAAGTGAGAGAAAATATCAAATCACTAACACCTGTACTTAATTCCCACCCGCTTTACCTGTCCTTGGAAAATCGGCAGAACACCCCAAAGTTTATTAATGGAAGAGAAAAGATTCTGCTTAACTCTTGCATTAGTAAGGTGGACAC
>NC_087191.1:11226966-11231966 GCF_035594125.1 Scylla paramamosain
TCCTACTTTTATCCTTTAATTCTCTTCCTCTTTTTCTCCTTTTCTCTCGTGTTTTGTTTCAATATAATTCCCTGTCTTTATCTCTTCTTATATTTCCACTCTTCTTATTTCTGTTTCATTATTCCTTTTGTTTCATTTATACCACTTTCTGCCTTTATCGCCTCCTCCTCTTCCCCTATCCTCTTTATCAACATAACTTCCTTCCTCCCCTCCTCCCCAATCCTCATTTTTCATCCATTCTTTTTCCTCTTCCTTTTATTCTAACTTCTCTTTCGGTATTTACTTCTGAGCCACATTTTTCACCTTTGTCTCTCTTTCATCAGCGTTTCCTCTCTTTTCTCCTATTCTATTTTCCATTCCATTCTTCTCCAATTCTTCTTTCCGCTTTTGTGTTTCTCCTATTTAATTTCCCTCTCTACTATTCCATCATTAACAGTCTTTCTTACTCGACTTTCCCTTTATCTCTTCTCCCCTTCCTCTTCCTTCCTTTTCGTTCTCCCTTTCCTTTATGGGTCCTCTTTCCCCTTCCGCCCTGACACCGTGGAGTCTAGAAACACACACACACACACACACACACACACACACACACACACACACACACACACACACACACACACACACACACACACACACGATTTAGGTTATTTCTGAAGGGAAGTACTTGTCTTATGGCTTGTTTGATCCTGGCTTAAGGCAATTCTTCGGTAGGAGAGGCAGCGTTTTCTCATATTTAAGATAGAACCGTGGATTATGCTGCGCTATCGTAACTTCATTGACTTTTCCCCTTTGATTAATTTGGTGTACTCATTTATCCTTCCTCTTCTTCATTCTCTCTCTCTCTCTCCTCTCTCTCTCCCTCTCTCTCTCTCTCTCTCCCTCCTCTCTCTCTCCTCTCTCCTCTCTCTCCTCTCTCTCTTCCTCTCTCTCTCTCTCTCTCTCTCTCTCTCATTCACTTACTCATTCACTCCTCAATAATTTTCTGCTGTATCATCAACTTTTTTCTTCCATTTAGTTTCCCTCGTTTATACTTCCCTCACTCCTTTCAATATATTTTTCCCTTAATTCAGTGTCCTCATTTTCCTCCCTGCTCTTCATTTCCCTCCCTCCTCCCTCCTTCTTTCCCCTCACTGACTGCTTCCAATCAATTTTTCATTTAACTTACTCCACTTGTTTGCCTCTCATCTTCACCTCATCCTTCATTCTTCCACTCACCCTTTCGTCCTTCCCTTCACTCACCATTCTCCTCCTTCATTCCCCTTACGCCCATTTCCTCACCATTGAAGCTCTCAACTAAAGCGAGATGGTCTTATGTTAGTTCTCTATTGAAAGGGACTGTGGTATTTAAACATGAACCTTGTGTAGATATTAGACCATTGGGTACTGCAGGGCTCGAGGAATCCCCAACAGATGGAGGGAATAAAGAATAAAGATATAATTGAAATGCAGGAGAAAACTGGAAAGCGTTTGTAATTCCCTGACTATATAAAAAAAAAAAAAAAGTAAATAAATAAATACATAGGGATAATTTTTAACCCCCTTCAGATTTAAACATGACTCAGGTTGTTAAGGAAAATCGATTAAATAAAAACTTGATTGTAATGGATTTGGGAGAGTGTAGATGATTTAAAACGCATTGAAGCTTAACCCTTTTACTTCTCTTACACATCTTTCCTTAACCACAAAGCACTATGAGGCATTTCTAATTGATCTACACCAACCTCTAAACACAATACTGGCTAAAAAATTAATCCCCCAAAGAAAAAAGTGTTCTTCTAAGCCCTTTTTCTTTCTTGTAGATGCTTAAAAAGGCTTTGATATATTGTGTTTAGTGTTGTGATTAGTTGCATATCTCTGGGGAAGGGGTTAAGAATGAGTTAGGTGCAGATTTCAAGTCATTCAGTACTGTAGACTTAATAGAATCACCGGCTGTTTGGCAGAATTGAGTAAATAAATATATAATGAATGAGAAACTAGTAATTATCTTTAGCTCCTTGTACTTTAAGCATCAGTTAGGTGTATTTTAAAGCATTTAGGTATTAGACTTCATGGAATCCCCAGCTTTTAAAGAGAGTCGAGTGAATAAAGATACATTGAAGTGGATGAAGAAACTGCTATTTCTTTTTTATACTTTGATTATAAACTCTGTTATTATAAACACACATTATTTAACACTTTGATTATAAAAAGAAAAGCTGGAAATTATTTTAAACTCCTAGATTATAAAAAAAAAAAAAAATAGAATCACTGACCTTTAGAAAGAACAGAGTGAATGAAAATATAATTGTAATGGATGACAAACTAGCAAATATACATTCCAACTTCCTGGTTATGAAAAGAAACAAAGATTGATTTTAACAGCCTTACCATCAAACGCACCACTATAAACTTGACACAATTCTTCAGTGGCATCCAGGAAAAAAAAAAAATTTAAGCTAATGACGCAATACAGGAACAGTTAATCAAGAAGTGTCTCCCCTTTATAACAGTGCACGGTTACCAGGACAGCAAAAGAGAGCGTTTACCGGCGTGACCTGGTGTTCAATGTTAGCTTGGGTGTGTGTGTGGCCTGCGTGCGAGAATACATTGCCACCAGCGCCATCATGTTTTGTAATTTACGTATATTCATTTCTGTCTCTCTCTCTCTGTGTGTGTGTGTCTGTCTGTCTGTCTGTCAGATATACTAGAATTTAAACACAAGCGAATAACACACGACAGAGTAGAACAAAAGAGAGAAGGTAAACTATTTCACTTCAAAAAGAGCGAAATTCGGAATGGAAATTAAAAGAAAAACTCTCTCTCTCTCTCTTTCTCTCTCTCTCTCTCTCTCTCTCTCTCTCTCTCTCTCTCTCTCTCTCTCTCTCTCTCTCTCCTCAGGCCTCCTTTGTAAGCAGTTCCTCTTAGGTTCTCAGCTTTCTTGGTTTTTCCCTCTCCTCTGCTCTCCACAGTAAGTCTCCAAGCAGCTAAATAAAAATGTATATATCTTCGTATTTTATTCATTCACAAAAGATGTTCCGCGTATCTTGTATCTTCTGTGTGTGTGTGTGTGTGTGTGTGTGTGTGTGTGTGTGTGTGGATGTGCCTCCTTTGCTCGATTTTTGTCTGTCTGTCTGTCTTTATCTATCTAGTTGTCTTTTCTGTCTGTCTGTTTGTCTATTTCACTTCGTAAATGTCACCTAAGTGTTTGTTCATTCCGCTGATTTTTTTTTTTTCCTCTTTTGTTGCTATTTTTCAAAAGACAAAGGTATTATTTTGTTTATTTTTTCCTTCTTGTTGTTTAGCTAAAAGCACGCACACACACACACACACACACACACACACACACACACACACACACACACACACAACCACTACGAAGGCAAAACACAAGGTACAGTAACACACCGCAGCATTATAATCACACACCACACACAAACACCACGATAGGCCTCCCTGCAGACTCACCACAGAGGTCTGAATGAGGCGAAAGAAAGCAGCATCACAACACCGCAGCATCACACCACCGCACCACCGCACCACTGCCCAGCTGTCGCGCAGTACAGACTTAAGGCGTAACCTCTGGGAAAGCCCTGAGGTTGGTGTATAAAGGCGCCATCTGCTTGTCCTCACGTGCACTTTCCTTAATTAAGAACTTCCCCCTTAAGAACTAATGTCACTCAGTCCAGTATTTATAAATCGAAAGGGACTATAAATTAAATGGACTCATAGTTTGCTATACATTAAGAGGTTGAGAAATACTAAGAATGTGATAAGAAAAAGTAAATTGTCTTGTATATAAGTTTTTCTCCACAAATTTTGTATTTAATAACTTAGTATTTGAGTTTATATTCCTAAGAGAAGCGTAGATTGAAAGGAAATCAGATGGGTTTTCTTTAAGCGGTATAAGGGATGTAGCAAAGGTAACAAACTAAATCCTGAGGGTCAGTAATCATGACAGGAAAGGAAATAACAGCTTCAAGTTCGATAGTCAAATTCAGAAGAGGAAACTGGGAGAAACTGGCCCTCCTATAGTGGTAGATGACTGGAATGGACTCAGTCATCAGCTGTGTTCATGGGAAACTTTAAAGAGTAGACAAATTTATGGGACGGTGATGATAGGTGTAAAGATTATCTATCTGTCTATCTATCTATGCTTTTATATCAAATTCAGATTCAGATTCATTGACCACAGCATCATAAATACACCAGTTTACAATCCAGCATCATACATGTCCTGGTAAGTTATACATAAAAATATATACAGTTCATTATAGTCTGGACATATGAAGAAAGGATACCATGAATAACACCACACGCAATCTCACCCCTTTCAACAAGAACATTTTCCTCCCCTGCTAATCCCATATAAAGGACTGCCATGACTTCTTGCAGTTTATATTATTTTTTTTTTTTTTTTTTTTTTTTTTTTTTTTTTTTTTTTTTTTTTATGTTTGTATATGGAGTCACTTCCTAGAGCAACTGTCTTATGGTTGTGGTTGGTTACATTGTAGTGTTCGATAAAATATCCTTCCATCTAACTGTTTATAAGATATGCATATAAAGTTCAATGCATATTAGGTCTTTTATCAATTTATCTACCTGCCTACCGGTTTGTCTATTTTGTCTATCAGGTGACAGTCTATCTATTTATTTATTTCTCCCTGTTTCGCATTCTCTGTCTACGCACCAAACATCCTATCAATCTATTTATCTTTCTATCTATCTGTCCATCTGCCAAGTGTACGAGTAGTTAGTGTAGGCCTGATGGCTTCTTGCAGCTTCCCTTATTCCTTTTGTTCTTATGTCCTTATGTTTGCTATGATGTTTATGAAAATCTACCTAGAAACATTTCATCTACTTTTACATCTACTAATACTTCTACCTCAGCCTGCCTTTACTTCTGCTTTCTATATCTATCGCTAGTCTTCCTCTAACTTTATCTACCTCAGCATTTCTCAATATTTCTATCTCTACCTGCCTTTATTTCTTCTTCCCAATTCATCTCTAGGGTTCCCTCTAATTCT
>NC_087191.1:11239466-11244466 GCF_035594125.1 Scylla paramamosain
ACACGAATAAGATGAGAAAACTGGATATAGAAATAATAACACACACGCACACACACACACACACACACAGACACACACACAGACACACACACAGACACACATAACGCTTCCAGCATCATCACTATCTTCTTAACCTCCACTCTCCGCACTCAAATTCCTCCCTCCTTCTCCTCCCTCCCCTGTCTCCCCTGTGCGTCCCTGTCCCCCGCGGCGCATCACCCACACCACCACTGCTCCTAGTAAGCATTGGACAGAGGGCCGGCGTGTCTGCCTCCCCGTGCAGCCTTCGTGTCTTTGATCTCGACTCAGGCATGGGATTACACCTGACAATTGGTAATTAAACAGGGAAATTGCGTGGTGGTCGGAGGCTGCGTGAGAGAGAGAGAGAGAGAGAGAGAGAGAGAGAGAGAGAGAGAGAGCGTGTGTGTGAGAGAAGCTATTACAAATGGAGCATATGAGAACATTCCATCAAGAAGGTTATGCTAGTATTGTGAGATGCTCTTCTCTCTCTCTCTCTCTCTCTCTCTCTCTCTCTCTCTCTCTCTCTCTCTCTCTCTCTCTCTCTCTCTCAGATTTTAAGCTTTCCTTCGCGTAAGCCAAATGCACACACACGCAATCCCTCATATTCTCTCTCTCTCTCTCTCTCTCTCTCTCTCTCTCTCTCTCTCTCTCTCTCTCTCACACACACACACACACACACACACACACACACACACACAGAGAGAGAGAGAGAGAGAGAGAGAGAGAGAGAGAGAGAGAGAGAGAGAGAGAGAGAGAGAGAGACGCACAGACGGACAGACAGACACACGACGCAAGTGTCTGCAGAACACAACCGTCGAGGCAAACATTGAATCACTCAGCACAAAGTAAAACTCAACCAGAAGTTTTCCTTTCCCGAGGAGAGCGGCGCGTTTTCTTCCATTCTGGGGAGTATGTGAAAACATAATGGATCCCTCCGTTTTCTTTTGTTAGCGTGATGAATCGTGCTAATAACCACGCTTAAAGGGAGGAGGAATCACGCTTTCGCTTCCCTTCGCCTTCTGCTTCGTTGTCGTGGAGGAAAATGAAGTGATTTGTTTTCTTTCCCTTCAGCGTGAACTATGAAGCGAGGCGTTTCTTCCCGTTTTCCTTCCCGTGACACGTTCATTTTTCACGCCTTTGTTACACTTGAGGAAGAAATCGGCGCGCGCCTGCCATGTTTTCCCTCACGCCTTTTGATGCGGGAATGCCAAACACATTGCATCTAATTCATCACGTAACTCGCTAAACATCGATTTGTATCCTTAAAGACTGGTGATTTATCTTGACTTTCCTTAAGCTTCCCACTGCTGTGATTGTCCTTTCTTACCATCCGAAGTGTGAAAATTGTGGGTTTTAACATAAGACCATAGAAGGAAGCTGCAGGAAGCCATCAGGCCTACACGTGGCAATATCTGCATGAAGTACACCTACCTATTTCTACCTGTCATCACCATCCATAAATTTGTCTAGTCTTATTTCAGAGCTCCCTGATGACTCACCATTAACAACCTGACTACTAACTCCAGCCTTGTGGAAATAATTCTAGACTAATATTTTTTAAACTGACTATTTAATTTCTAGCAAAGATTTAAAGCTTTTTTTAGATCATACGCTACACCGTTAAGGAATTTGCGATGGAGTCAAGGAACTGAACTGATCCAAACCTAACTTAACCTTGACCTCAGATGGAAACGCTAATATTTCTTCAATATAATCCAAAATTGCTAACGTAGGCACAGGCAAATCAGGAAAGAGAGAGGATATGAGGATTGCTCGTTCTATACTTGGTCTATTTCAAGCTACAGAACCATTCAAAACACCAGTAAATTACAAGTGTCTAAGCCTTTGTGGGCGGTGATGAGGGAAAGTGTCTGGTAGGGAAAAAATTAACTGGTTCTGGGGGAAGCTAATGAGACTTTGAAATGGAGCATGATTCTAGTGATAGTTTAACAAAAGTGTGTTGTTTCAATGCTTTCCTTCTCCCACTGTTTTTTTTTTCTGTTTTTCATCATCTTTTTATCCCTCCTCATTCTTTCTCTCTTCAACCTCTTCCCTCCCTTCTACCTTATAAAAACCCCTCTTTTGTTAAACTGTTAAACTGTTAAACGCTACGAAAATTATTTCAACAAACTCTACGGCAAAATAAAAGAGAGAGAAGGGGAGATCATTATTTTTTTCTTATTGCAAGTTACAAATGATTTTAAGAAGCTCTACGGCAGGAATGTGTTAGACGAAATGAAAGTGATTATGTGAAAATTTAAAAACCAAACCTTACTAATGAAAGAGTTATCGGTGTGGAAATATTTAATCAAACTGTTACATAATGGGAAGTGTCTCAACATAATACGTAATACCAGAGATCTATTTATTTATTTCATTTATTTATCTATTTATTATTACTATTATTATTTTTTTTTTTTTTTTTAGAATTGTAATTTATTGTCGCCAAATTTTTTCTTCGTGGTGTTGAAGAAGCAAATACTTGAACAAATATGAAGTGTGGATTTTCTAAACATAAAAACGTTAAACTTTCCATTCAGACCCGGATTTCGAATTTAATGTTGATATTAGTCATTTATTTCTTTACTTTTTTTTGTAGTCGAAATTAAATGGTGCCAGATTTACATTTTCTACTTAAGAAGTGTGAATACTTAATCAGACAAATACACAACACTGCGTTACTAAACAAAAACATGAAGTGTCCCATTTCACGCTGGAATCTGAATTTAATGTTACCAATTATTTTTTTCTCACTTTTAATGCAGGAGTTCTTGATTAAACAAATGCATAAAGGGAAACTGCTAATATTAAAGTGCCATTGACTGTTGTTTTTCCGCATGATGCCTGGTGACGTGACGTGAGGTGTCTTGCTAATGAGTCGGTGAGTGTTGCCATACGAGCTGCGATGTCACACTTATCTCCTTGTCATTACCAACTTTACAGGCTTCATTCTTACTCATTCTGGAAATTGTGTTGTTCCATACTTAAGTTTTCATCAAGTTAGTAAGGGATGGAGATAAGTTTATTACAACAACAACAACAACAACAACAACAATAACTACTACTACTACTACTACTACTACATACCCAGCAGAGAATTTCATAAGTGCACAGATAAAATTACATTGATTTTGTTAGAAAATTACGTGATGCACAGCTTATTGTATATTATGAAATGTACACTGACTGACTGATTGATTCATCCATTACTACCACTACTACTACTACTACTACTACTACTAGGATAAGAATATGAGAGTTTAAGAGGAACTGCTAGAAAACATCAGGCCTACTCGTGGCAGTCCCTATATAAAAACACACTGCCTATAACTAACGTACTACCTATGTACATAAATCTATCTAAACTTCCCTGAAACCTTACTGATCACTACTACTACTACTACTAATACTACAGGATATTAAATACGACTTCCTATTAACATACTAAGCTTGAGGCAACTATCCACGTGATCTAGAGATGGGAAGAGATAGAAGTAAAACAGGAAACAGAAAGTACAGCTGATGAAAGAGTAAAGAAAGAAGGTTCAGGAGGAGGAACAGGTGAGGCAGGAGGGCAGGAGGTGAGGGGGGTGAGGTGGGCCAGGTAAGGAAGGTAAAAACACCTGGCTTGCCTTACCACCTGCTGTGACAGTTGAGTCCTTGTAAATTAAACGTGAAGAAGAAGCAGTGTGTTGTTGTTATCGGTGTGTTTTGGAAGTACTTGTGAGTTTAAGTAAAGAGGAGGTGAAACTTTGAATATGTGTAAGTAAAATAAGGTGAAAAAAAGTCTGGGTAAAGATGGGGTGAAAAAAGGGAAGTTTAAGTTAAAGGTGAAATGAAAAAAAGAAAAAGTTTAAGTGATGATGAGGTAAAAAAAAAAAAAAAAGGAAAAGACCAAATAAGGGCGAAACGAAAATAGATTGTAAGGCAAGATGAAACACGAATCCAAAGTGAAGATGAAGTGAAAAAAAAACTTGTCTAATAATAAATAATAATAAATAGTAAACAATGATAATAATAGTAAACATATCCTCCATTAAAATACACAAAACAAACACACACACACACACACACACACACACACACACACACACACACACACACACACACACACCAGGACAGCTACACAAGGCAGACACAGAATTATTGTTAGATACAAACGTAAAACAGCCATTTTATCTTGAAGGAGGCGACTTCATGTTACTATGGAGGAGGAGGAGGAGGAGGAGGAGGAGGAGGAGGAGGAGGAGGAGGGCAAGGATGTGAACGAAGATAAGAAGAATGACCAGGACGATGAAGAAGAGAAGAAGAGACAAGAGAAGAAGAGCAGAAGATGGAAGATGGAAGACAAGGAGATAAAAAAAGGAGATACAATGATAATAATAATAAAGACGAGGACGACGAGGACAAGAGCGCGACCAAGAACGACCAGGAAGAGAAAGAGAAATGCATATACGAGAACAAACAACTCCGATAAGAAAAATAGAAAGAAAAAGATAAGAAAAAAATAAGCAGAAGACCAAAAAACGAGAAAGAGAACGAGACAGTGAGAGATATAGGCTGTCAACAGATTCCCCAGGCTGTCTATAGGTCCTACAGGCTGTCTAAAGGTCCCAAATGCTGTCTAAAGGTCCTACAGGCTGTCTAAAGGTCCCACAGGCTGTCTAACGGTCCCACAGGCTGTCTATAGGTCCCACAGGCTGTCTAAAGGTCCCACAGGCTGTCTAAAGGTCCTACAGGCTGTCTAAAAGTCCCACAGGCTGTCTATAGGTCCCACAGGTTGTCTAAAGGTCCCACAGGCTGTCTAAAGGTCCCACAGGCTGTCTAAAGGTCCCACAGGCTGTCTAAAGGTCCCACAGGCTGTCTAAAGGTCCCACAGGTTGTCTATAAGCTGTCTACACACGAGTGCATTACAACAAGAGGTGACAACTTTGACCTTTCTCTCAGTCCTCGTTGCGCGAAAGAGGGCGGAAAGAAAT
>NC_087191.1:11249466-11254466 GCF_035594125.1 Scylla paramamosain
TCTCTCTCTCTCTCTCTCTCTCTCTCTCTCTCTCTCTCTCTGCGTGTGACGGAACGATCAAATGTAGCTGAGTTGAGTCGACACTTTGGGATTCTGAGATAGAGATAGAGGTGTGTGTGTGTGTGTGTGTGTGTGTGTGTGTGTGTGTGTGTGTGATTGGCAGGTGACAGTGTTGGACAGATGAGAGGCAAGGATGTGGTAATAGTAGTAGTAGTAGTAGTAGTAGTAGTAGTAGTAGGAGGAGGAGGAGGAGGAGGAGGAGAAATATGAAGAAGTAGTAGCATTAGTAAGTGCAGGAAGGTGGCGTTAGTAGTAGTAGTAGTAGTAATAGTAGTAGTAGTAGTAGTAGTAGTAGTAGTAGTAGTGGCAGTGGCAGCAGCAGCAGGAGTCCCCCTAACTTTGCTCCAACAACCTACAAACTATCCTTAATTAAACTCTCCTTCGCGCCCCCCTCCACACTCTCTCTCTCTCTCTCTCTCTCTCTCTCTCTCTCTCTCTCTCTCTCTCTCTCTCTCTCTCTCTCTCTCTCTCTCTCATTCACCTACACCCACGCACTTATAACATACATGCATACATTCACAAACACCATCACAACTACAGTCATAACCCCCCCCCACGTGTGTCCTCTCCCCCACACACCTGAGACAACACACCTATCCACACCTGTACGTAGAAGGGTATTGATCCTACTACGTTTCTACCTGACCCTCATCAATTAACACACACACACACACACACACACACACACGGCGATAAGTTGTCCATTCTAAAGTGGCCCTTCAAACATGGTTCCTCCTCCTGGTAATTGATTGGTTGCCTGCTTGGTCCTGTCTGAATTTGCAAGCTATACACGACGTTCTAATTTCTGACTCTCTCTCTCTCTCTCTCTCTCTCTCTCTCTCTCTCTCTCTCTCTCTCTCTCTCTCTCTCTCTCTCTCTCTCTCTCTCTCTCTCTCTCTCTCTCTGTTATGCTTTCTCTCTCCTTTAATTGTCTCTGTTTGCATTTTCCGGTTTCTACTGAAGAGTGACTCACAATTGAGAGAAAGGAGGAGGAGGAGGAGGAGGAGGAGGAGTTAGAAGAACAGCGGAAAGAGAAGGAGAAAGAGTAGGAGGAGGAAGAGGAGGAGAAGGAGGTCACAGCAGGAGCAGAACAGGACAAAGACGGTTTTAAAAAGGCTAATTACTCCTGGGAACAAAAATTAGTAGGAAGATGAAGAATTCTCGAGTCTCCCCTTAACCCTCCAATTTCCACGGAACACGGAAGAAAAAACGGGAAACTGCCACGGTAATGAAAACGACATTCACTCCACATCCAGCTCCCACCCTCCTTCCCCCCTTTTTTTCCAGGTCGCACTAATGAAGGGACTAGGAGAAGTTATCTGACTACTCTTTGACCTTAGCCTCATGCCTGAGAGACCGCTAACTTTCTCCCAGACTACTTTATATCAGTCACCCTTTTCTACCCACCTTGACTCTCGTTTTCCTTCACTTCATTGCTGTCTCTTCCGTTTTCTTTTTTTAGCGTTCGTTGAAAACCTGTGATGCTAGTTTGTTTTATTTTTTTTTTAATGTTTGTTGTCTGACTCCTATCTTGTACCGGGTCTCTCTCTCTCTCTCTCTCTCTCTCTCTCTCTCTCTCTCTCTCTCCATTTTTCTTTATTATAATGATAAGAACTGAAAAAAGATTGCAACTTTAAATCAAACACTGCTCTTCTTTCATCTTTCTTTCTCTTTCTATCTTCCTTCCTATATTTTTTCCTAGTATTTTTCGTCTCTTCGCTAATTGTTCTGTTTTCTTTCCAGTTCCAATAAAAAAAAAAAGCACAAAATATTTCCTTACAATATCACGGCTTTGTTATTTATTTATTTTTTTTTTTCACAATTTCTTCCGAACATTTCCCCCAGTCTTAGCAATGGCTGGTGATAGATTCAGCTTCCCTCGTCAATGAACACTGCAGCCATTAGTAATCTACAGAGAGGATGCTTATTCAGTGCGATAGAAAATAATATGTGGCTGTATTTTTTTATTTTTTTATTTATTTATTTTTTTTTTTTAAGCCCGTTCATTCATCATCTTAACTCTCTCTCTCTCTCTCTCTCTCTCTCTCTCTCTCTCTCTCTCTCTCTCTCTCTCTCTCTCTCTCTGAGTATCAAAATGTTAAATATTTGCTATATTAGTAGTGTAGTAGTACTAGTAGTAACACCACAACCCTCACCAGTAGTAGTAGCAGTAGTAGTAGTAGTAGTAGTAGTAGTAGTAGTAGTAGCACCAGCAGTGATAGCGGTACCACCATCACCACTACCACCACCAGAAGTAAAGCAATAATGAAAACTGTCTTGGTTGTTGTTGTTGTTGTTGCTGTTGTTGTTATTGCTGTTGTTGTTGTAGTCAGCATCACAAATTCACAAGGCACTGGAGCACCACAAACGTTACAAATAAAACTGTAAAGCAAACACCAATCCCTGACCCCTCCCTGACCCCGCCCTGACCCCTCCCTGACCCCGCCCTGACCCCTGCCTGATCCTCTCCTTCCCTTCCTTATCCTTTCCCTGTCCCCTCCCTGCCTCCCTACCTGACCCCTCCCTCTCTCTCTCTCTCTCTCTCTCTCTCTCTCTCTCTCTCTCTCTCTCTCTCTCTCTCTCTCTCTAGCAGCACAGAGAGAATACGTGAACAGCAGTGTTGACAAGGTGATCAAGACGCCGCTAACTCTCACTGTATCACGGATTAGTAATAACAAGTGGATTGCCTGTTAACACCACCACTCTGCCGGCAGGAGGTAGAAAAATTAATACTCTTCCCTTTAAAATGAGCACCTCTCTCTCTCTCTCTCTCTCTCTCTCTCTCTGATTGCCAGACACAGTTCGCTCGCCACTGGTGCATTCCTGCCTCATGATTTTCATTCGCTATTACAAGTCGTGCCGGGAATTTCATGTGTTTTCTTTAGTCTCCCCTCGCAACAAGAAAATGCGTTAAGTATTGTTTTTGAAATCCTCACTTTTCAGTTTTCCTTTTTTCTTTATCTTTTTTTTTTAGTCTATCTCTATTTTTTTTTTTTCATTCGTCAATAATATCCTTCGTTCTTTTAAGTGTGTGTTCGAAATATATAAAAGAAAACATGTAACTACAAATAATAATAATAATAATAATAAAACCGTGGCAACTCACGATAATGAAACCACGACAAGTGACAGAAAACGGGAGTAGTGAGAAGGAAAACGTAACATGTCCACTCAAGGGGTGTCATTTCTATTACATCATGCCGCGTGAAGGTGACTGGCGGAGGGAGAGGGCGCCTGGTCCACGCCGCCTCTGATTGGGTGAGCTGGGACAGGTTTCACTAATTACGACGTGTCACTCACCCTCACTCACCTGGCGACCGAGAGAGAGAGAGAGAGAGAGAGAGAGAGAGAGAGAGAGAGAGAGAGAGAGAGAGAGAGAGAGAGAGAGAGAGAGTAATTTGGAGGACGAAAAGTTATATGAAGTCAAGGATGGACGTTAGAGAGAGAGAGAGAGAGAGAGAGAGAGAGAGAGAGAGAGAGAGAGAGAGAGAGAGAGAGAGAGAGAGAGAGAGAGACGGAATAAAGCAATGCGAAAAACAAAACAAATAAAAAGAGAGAAAACCTGAAAGAAAAGAATAAGAAACAGAACGAAACAAAAAGAAAAAAAAACATGGAAAAAAAGAGTAAAAACCCGAAAAAAAAACGAGAAGAAAACGAACAGACGAACAAACAAACACAAACAAAAAAAAAAACAAACAAAAAAAAAAAAAACGAATAAGACTCACACCAAATAATAAAACAATAAAGAAAGAATAAAAAAAAACAAAATAAGTAAAAAAAACTACTGAAGACCCTTTCCTGTAAATCTTGGCGGTAATTGTGTGTGTGTGCAGGAAGGTGAGAATCAGGTAACTCCAGGTGTGTAGCAGATTAGATCCAGGTGTTCTCAGGTATGAAGAAAGTAAGCGTGAGGTGAGGAGGGGGAAGAAAACAGCTATTTTCACTTAAAGGGAGAGGAGGAGGAGGAGAAAATGGACAGATATTAACAGGTGCGTTGAGGGAGAGGGAAGGGAAGGAAGGTAAATTACAGGTATAAGGAGGAAAGTAATTAGACTTTTTTTTTGCACCTGTGTTGTAGTTCAGGTATTTTCATGTTGGCTAGAAAGGGAGGGAGAAAGTGAAGAAAAAAATGAAAGGATGGGAGGAAGATGAAGTGGAAAGAAGGAAAATTGAGAGAAAGAGAGTGTAGGGGGGGACTCGTTTCAGGTGTGGAGATGCTTGGACAGGTGTGGAGGACCGACAGGTGTGTTGGGGAGACTGTATGATCAAATTTCTTTCTAACGAAAAACACCAAAGAAGGTAAACATGTTTGCTTCCTTGTGTGTGAGAGAGAGAGAGAGAGAGAGAGAGAGAGAGAGAGAGAGAGAGAGAGAGAGAGAGAGAGAGAGAGAGTCCTTTTTTCTACTCCTTCCTTGCTTTACATCCTGTTAAGTTTTAGTTCCCCTTTATTTTCACTCCCGTTTTCTTTTTTGAATCCTATTAATTTCCCCCTTCCGGTTCGTGTATATTATTTCCCTTTGATTCTTCATTCTGTTTTTGTATTTTTCGTTCCTCGTTCAGCGTTGGTGTTCTCCGATGTGAGTCTCCTTTATTTTCGCTTTTTGTTTATTCGTTACGCTAAAAACAAATTCAGGAGCTTTAATTGTTGGTGTGTCTGTTTGTATGTCCACGAGTGTTTGTGTGTTTGAAATGCACAGACTGGAAAAGGTAAATGTCACACACACACACACACACACACACACACACACACACACACACACACATTCCCTTTCCTCCATCTCCCCTCACCTTCCCTCCTTTCCCTCCATTTGTGTTCAGGGTTAGAATGAGCTTCCTTTTCCTCACTGCGACACCTCCACTCGTACCTGCCTCTCTCTCTCTCTCTCTCTCTCTCTCTCTCTCTCTCTCTCTCTCTCTCTCTCTCTCTCTCTCTCTCTCTC
>NC_087191.1:11261966-11274466 GCF_035594125.1 Scylla paramamosain
AAAACCAGCGAAAAGAAAACGGGAGACACCAACCCGAGTCCCCCCTAGAGAAAAAGAGAAAACGGAGGCTAACAGAAACACGTCGGGGCGAGGGAGCCACAGTGCTAATCAAGCGTGGCCATAAATCCACACCAAGATCATTCACTAAATTAATTTTGTCGCAGGTGGGCATTTGGGCAGGTAATCAGTGACGTCACAGCCTAATTAATTGACCTTTCCGCCGGCCGGCCAATCAGCAGACGCCATTCCTAGAGAGTTATAGGAGCAACGTAACAGTTTCCGTCACAAACCCCCGGAGAGGAGAGGAAGTGAAACTGCTAAGTGTGAAAATGTTGAGTTCTGTAGATTTTTTTTTGTTTTTTCTGTTTCCTTCGTTTGATTTTGTGATGTGATAATGGTGGTGGTGATGGTGATGGTGATGGTGTGTGTGTGTGTGTGTGTGTGTGTGTGTGTGGGTTGGTTTTGCTCTTCATGGTTGTGATGTTCGCTTTTTATATGAGTAATTTGTTGTTTTGTTTCTTGTATTTAGTATTCTATTTCGCTCTGACCTTCTGTGGTGGTTGTTGTTGTTGTTGAAGTAGTAGTTGTTGTTGTTGTTGTTAGTAGTAGTAGTAGTAATAGTAGTAGTAGTACCAATAGTAATATCACCACTACTACTACCACTACTACTACTACCACTACAACTACTACAACTATTTACTCTCATCGTCATCATTACAATAATCTCCGTCATCTCAACTATTGCATTTATCCACGCCAGCTTCAGCATTAAGTCAATATTTACAATTTCATCCAACGTTACTCTTTTTTGTTGACATTTCCACTCCCGGCGCATCAGTGTTTGCGTATTAAAACAACTGACGTATTTTCTTAACACTCATTTCGTCAAACTCATCACATTTGTTGCTCCACATATCACTATTTTTCAGACATCCACTTAAGCCTCTGATTTTGATGTGCTCGTGTTTTTTTTTTTACTTAATGTTCAACCGCAAATACAACATTTTTTCATACTGTAACATTTCATTTCATTTCCTTGCTCATTTCCATATTACACATTCCATTTCCTCGATATTTTCTCACTTCTTTTATTATTATTTCGCTCTGGTGTTTTTTTTTTCTTGTCTCTATTTTTTTTTTTTTTTTTCTGCAGCATAATTTTGCATATATGATTCTCCTGGCAGTTACTTTCCATGTGCGCTTGTTTCCCGTGCCTCTGTGCCCCTTCTTCCTCTTCCTTTTCCCCAGCGTTTGTTGCTGTTCGAACTTCCTTTGTATTCCTTTGTATTCCTCCACGAGGGAACACGAAATTCAAAAAGAAGTACGAAGTGAAATCAAATTGGCTTTGGTTTATGTGTGAAATGTTGCTCTGCTGACGTTGTTTATGGTTGTCTTGCACCGAGTAATACTAACAACAGTAGTAACAACAGTGGTAGCAACGGCGATATTCCTGTTCTCTGTATAAAATTACTAGAGCATTTTCTTTACTCGGTATGATATTTCCTTTTATTTTCTATTGCTTTTATTTTTCTTCTTCTTGCTAACTCGAACTGGAGGGAGAGGTGAGTGGAGAGAACCTTTCGTCTTTGCTATCCTGTTTCCCTCACAAACAGCCCCGTCAGGACCAACATATCTGCTGCTGTTTTTTCCTTCTGCGATCCTGGGCTAGAAGAGGTGGATGGGGAGAAGTTTCCGTCTATACTATCCTGTTTCCCTCACTGTATGCTTCATAGTACTGTCCCGTCAAACAGCCCCGTTAGGAACAACATACCTGCCCGCTGTTTGTTCTTCCGTTGTGTTTCTTTGCTATCCTCCCCACACTACGCCCCGGTACTCAAACTACCACAACACATTCCCGTACGCCTTCCTTTCCTCCCTCCCTCACCATTCACAAATTCCTCCCTTTTACACTTTCTACTTTAAAATAATCAATGGAATTTTTTTTTTTCCTTTAGTTGGGGGTGGGAGTGGTGGCGGTGCGTATGTGTGTGTGTGTGTGTGTGTGTGTGTGTGTGTGTGTGTGTGTGTGTGTGTGTGTGTGTCGATATCACCGCCACTACGTTATCCATTAATTATCTCCAAGGTAATATTCTGATTACGTCCACCAGGTGATGCTGTGCCGATGAAATCAAAATAGAAAAACAGTATCATCTTTTTTATTGTGGCGTATTTCCTGCAGCCGGTGGAATTATCGTTATTATTATTATTATTATTATTATTATTATTATTATTATTATTGTTGTTGTTGTTATTGTTACTGTTAGTTTGCGATGATGGTTTTGCAGTAGTAGTAGTAGTAGTAGTAGTAGTAGTAGGAGGAGGAGGAATTCACAACAACCCTAAAACACTCACAAAACAACGATACACACACACACACACACACACACTACAACAGCACCACAATGAAGCTGCGAACGAATAACAATAACAAGACCAAAGAGAATTAAAAATCGCAGTGGAATGACATAACCACACACAGACAACTCTAATTTTGTGACGCGACGAATATTGGAGAGGGAAAAAAAAATATGAATGTACATTTTGGACAGAGACTGATAGATAGATAAGTACATGTTGAAATAGACAGAAAAAAAAAATAGATGAATGGACATTTAGATAGATAGATAGATAGAAAGACTGACAGATAGATAAGTAGATAGATAGATAGATAGAAAGACTGAGAGATAGATAAGTAGATAGATAGATAGATTGAAAGACTGACAGATAGATAAGTAGATAGATAGATAGAAAGAAAGACTGACAGATAGATAAGTACATGCTGAAATAGAAAGACAAAGAAAATGGATTGGGTGCACAGTTAGACAGATAGACAGAAAGAATGATAGGTAGATAAGTATACATTTAAATTGACAAATAAAGGAGTCAGACAGGAAAAAAAAAAGCAGATACGTGAACACTAAGACACGTAGACAGAAAGACAAATAGAGATAAGTATACATTTAAATGGACACATAGGAGAAAAATATCAGGCAGAGGAGAAACACACATACAGACGAACAACTGGACAAAGAGACAGACAGACAGACAGACAAGTAAACACTGAAATACATAAAAAGGCAGAGAAAATTACAAATATCCACATTTCATAGAGTACTAGTTATGTCTGGCTATGTCTGCCTGCCTGTCTGTCTGTCTGTCTGTCTGTCTCACATTTCCCCGTTAATGAGACCCAATTTGCGGATAAAACTGACACCAATCAGCGCGGAATGGTCAATAACCCACTCAGTAATTAAGGAAATTTCAAATATTCCCGCTCTATCAAAAGTTGTCAAATAAAAAAACAATATTTCAATGGGTCGTGTGTGTGTGTTACCCTGAAGCTGCGCGTTTTCTTGGAGCTGTGCATTGTCAGTTTCCTACCACGCAACACATGTATCACTATTGCACTGATTAATCTATATTCATCAAGGGAATGAGGAAAAAGATGGGGGAAAAATACTGCCAACTCCGTGACAGCTATACTAAGAGGAAAGAAATAAAAAAAAAAAACGAAACACGACTTTCTAGTAATGAGGATAACAATGCAAATTAATTTATATTCACGAAGATTTGCATACGCGTGGTGGAGGAGGAGAAGGAGGAAAAATACACTGGAAATATCTTGACACACTCACTAAGAGGAAAGAAACGACAAAGGCAAGGCCGAAGGAAATAATAATGTTAAGAAAGCAAATTTAATTTATATTCACCACTGTGTGCATACGAAATGAAAAAGAGAGGAAAAAAAAGAAAGAAAAAGAAAAAAACAAGAAACGCCTTGACTGATAAAGAGGGGGAAAATAACAAAAGGTAAGGAAAAAAAAGAAAAAAAAGTTCCCCATGAAATTAAGGAACCAGAAAGGACATAAAGGACTACTGAGGGAAAAAAAAGAAGGGGAAAAGTAGGACACCAAAAAATCAAGAACCGCGACGGAAAATTCAGCAGGAAAATAGGGAGGAGGTTACCAACTTTCACGCAGTTAAATGGCACCACTAGTTTGCTTGCTTCTTCCTCCTCCTCCTCCTCCTCCTCCTCCTCCTCTTCCTCTTTTCCTATTTCCTCTCCTTTCTTCTCAGCCATCCCATCTCCAAATTTCTATGTTTTTGTTTTTGGTAAATCTTTCTTCTTTCTCCTCCTCCTCCTCCTCCTCCTCCTCCTCCTCCTCCTCCTCCTCCTCCTCCTCCTCCTGTTGTTTCTCTTCTCAGCCATTATATTCTAATAGTCCTATCCATTTGTGTTTTTCTTTCTCTGCAGAATAAAAGTTAGAATGATTTAGAGAGAGAGAGAGAGAGAGAGGAGAGAGAGAGAGAGAGAGAGAGAGAGAGAGAGAGAGAGAGAGAGAGAGAGAGAGTCGTAAATGTAAACAAACTTTTGCCGTAGAGTTGAAAGATGCAACAAAATTTCCCTTTACTTTCGATTGTCGACAAATAAAAATAGAAGGGAAAGAACTGCATCAGAGAGAGAGAGAGAGAGAGAGAGAGAGATATCCCGTCATCTTTTTCCGGTCTTTGAAAATATTCTCACTATGAACTTTTTAAAATGACAATGGACTTTAATTATATAAGATTAACTACAGAGGTAAATCACATACTGGGAAATAAAAATGTCCTTCGTCCACTTTTTTTTTTCCCCTCCGCTCTTCATTTCAATTACTTTTGCCTATCTTTTTTTTTTTTCATGGACTTTGAGTAGAATACGAGTAGTGTAGTAAAAATGTTGAGTTTTTTTCTTTTTTTTACTTTTTTATCTGCCATTGCATGTAACCCTATTAAACGTAGTATTAGTAGCAGTATTAGTATTAGTAGTAGTAGTAGTAGTAGTAGTAGTCATAACACCATTACTTGTGCTACTACTACTATTACTACTACCACTTTTACCACTACTACAACTACAACCCCTACTACAATTACTACTTATCTGCTACCACCATTATTACAACCACAACCACCACCACCACCACCACCTTCAACACTACCAACACCAAATTACCACTACAACCACCACTACCACCACCGCTATCAACACTGCTTGCAATCCACCATCCCATACCACCACCACCACCACCACCACCACTATCTCCACAGTAACTCACCACCACCACCATCACCACCACTAAACTAGAACACGGTCTTCTACCCCCCCCCCCCTCACCACCACCACCACCACCACTACCACCACTATCAAACAGGGAAGCCATTACTCTTTCCCTGGACATCCTCTCTCCCCCCCCCAACTCTTCCCCCTCTCCCTCTCTCTCTCTCTCAACCTCTCCCTCTTATTTTTCAAGGTAATTAATTGGACTAATAATTCAACAGATTGCCTTGGGTCCGATCTCACGGTTACCTGTGCGCTGAGTAAAGGTGAGGGCGACTAAGAGTGAGAGTGAGAGGGGAGAGTGAGAGGGGCTAAGGGTTGGGGGGGGGTCTAAGGGATCAGTATACCCTCCCCCCCATTGTAATTCAAAGTAAAAGAGAAAAAGAAGGCGAAAAAAAATTGGAAAGTATTAAAATTTTGTGACTGATTTCAGATTTTAAAAAGAAAGGTGATTTTTTCTTTTTTCTTTTTTTTTTTGTCTTTTTTTTGTCTTAATGGTTTTTGATTCCCATGAAAACAGAAAAAAAAGGAAGAAAATTTTCGAATAAAGTGCTAAATAACTTGGGAAGAGAGAGAGAGAGAGAGAGAGAGAGAGAGAGAGAGAGAGAGAGAGAGAGAGAGAGAGAGAGAGAGAGAGAGAGAGAGATTCAAACTAAACATACCTTAACGCAAATGAGTCTTGATTGTAAACGTAACTATTCTCTCTCTCTCTCTCTCTCTCTCTCTCTCTCTCTCTCTCTCTCTCTCTCTCTCTCTCTCTCTCACCTTTTGACTGTTATGGCTACATTTATTACCATCTCATCATCCTTCCTCCTTTCTTCTTCCTCATTCATTCCTCTTTCCTGATCACCACCATCATCACCACCACCACCACCACAGCACCTACATGTCACCCACACATTGTAAACACCACATATATTTTTTCCCCCTCAGCCTTTCGTGACAACAACAGGAAAATCGTCGGAACATAACAATTTGAAAGCAGTTTATCCATTTTGAACAATTTGCCAGCTTCGGACACTCCTGTATCTCCGAGCAATTAAAAGAGCGTAATCTCCCAATTCGAACGCGGATCACGGGCATTATCTGTCTGTGGGGAGGAATTGTCTGTCTCCCCGCAAAACAAGTCTTAGGGGAAATACAATTGTTTACCCTGCAAGACAACACCGGGAAGGAAAGGGGGAAGAAAACAGCAGAATAACGATAGTCAGGGTCATAACCATATACAGCTTGGGGAAACAAAGGAAAACAGGGGAAAAAAAGTGTTCAGCATTATGACAAAGGGTGCAAGACAACTACGAGGAAGAAAAAAGGTTGAAAAAAAAACAAAAACATCGCAAGATAATAATGATTGTGTGAACTGCAAAACAACTACTGCCAGGAAAATAACAGTGATATATAGCTTGGGGAAACGGGAAGGAAAACAGAGGGAAAAAGTGTTCAGCATTACGACAAGAGGTGAGAGAGCATTAACAGTGAATACGAAGTTGATGTTTTGATTTAGATCTCAGCATAACATACGTACTTTATCAAATTATAAAGGAAAAAATGAGAGAGAGAGAGAGAGAGAGAGAGAGGAGAGAGAGAGAGAGAGAGAGAGAGACGAGGAAACAGCTACACTAAGAGGTGCTAATTCAGTATTCTAGTTGATATAATTCACTCCTTCCCTGCTCCCCTTGCCAGCTCCCCTTCCCAGCTCCCCTCCCCTTCCTCCCTCCCTTTACCTTCTCGTCCTGGCAGGTTCCATTGTTCCATATTTAGTCCATTGTTCAGGTTAGGCAGCCGCTTACCTGCCCACCTGCATTTTTATTTCTATTGTTAATTACGGTCTTGCAGCAGCTCACTCCTGCCTCTTACGTCCCCGGACTCGCACACACACACACACACACACACACACACACACACACACACACACACACTAAGAAAATAAGGGGGACAGTTCAAATGTGATGCAAAGTAGAAAATACACCAAAGAAAACAGAAAATATATTAGTAAACATTATGAATTCTTACTAAAACATACACACACACACACACACACACACACTATATTAATCCGAACCTCGTGGTAGAGTCTCGAGTGTATGAGTGAACCGTTTCAAAGCAATTTTCTCAAGACGGAGGGGTCAAAATGAGTCTCGGAGCTTCGGAAGTCAGGCAGGGAAGCTTCGAGCGAACTGAACCTTAAAGACCGTTTTGCTGAAAGGGTGAAGAGAAGTAAAGGGGAAGAGAGAAAGGTAGAGGGAAAAGGAGAGAACATGTGGTAAGAAGTAAAAAATAAAGGAAAATGAAGGTGTACGAAAAAAAAAAGAAGAAAGGAACATGTGATAGAAAGGAAAAAAAAATGTTAAGGATAGTTAAATGTTAGGAAAAGGGAAATTAAAGAAAGGAGAGATAGAGAGAGACTGAGATAAGAATGAAAACTAAGAAAAAAAGCGAAAACTGAGACATAGTGAGATTTTTGCACCTAATACCACCACCACCACCAACACGACCACCACTACTATTACTACTACTACTACTACTACTACTACTACTACTACTACGATGGAGGAGGAAAAAAAGCATAAAGCCACCTGAGAAACTAATTAGTCCTTACCTTTTAGAACGTCTCTACTACACCCCTTTTTCTCGGCACACCTGATTAACTTAACTTTTTATACAGGTACTTTCAACCCTTTCACAGTCATCCCAGCACATAAGAAATTATATTAAAATACTCCCTCTTATTAACGCCAGCAATGATATCCTACATTCCTGCTTGTCCTTCTCTTCTTCCTCTGCTTCTTCTTCCTTCTCTCTCTCTCTCTCTCTCTCTCTCTCTCTCTCTCTCTCTCTCTCTCTCTCTCTCTCTCTCTCTCTCTGGTCCTAATCCTCCTCCAGTTTCTGTAGTTATTATTATGTTTCCTCCTCCTGTTCTTATCTCTCTCTCTCTCTCTCTCTCTCTCTCCTCTCTCTCTCTCTCTCTCTCTCCTCTCTCTCTCTCTCTCTCTCTCTCTCTCTCGTTATATCTCCTCTTTTCGTCTTCCTTCTTCTCTTTCTACTACTACTACTACTACTACTACTACTACTACTACTACTACTACTACTACTACTACTACTACCACATAGATACACCTGTAAGTACTAGTTAATACCACCACCATCACCACCACTACTACCACTACTAATACTATTGCTGCTGCTGCTGCTGCTGCTGCTGCTGCTGGCGCCTCTCTGCTAATACTGCTAATACCACAACCACTTCCCCTCTCTCCTATTGCCACAGATTCCAGAGCGCTAGACAGGCATTCCGACTCTCTCTCTCTCTCTCTCTCTCTCTCTCTCTCTCTCTCTCTCTCTCTCTCTCTCTCTCTCTCTCTCTCTCTCTCTCTCTCTCTCTCTGTATTTAGTATCCGCATTTTCTTCTATATTGTTTTAAGTCTTCCTTCTTCTTATTATTCTTATTCTCCTCCTCCACCTCCTCCTCCTCCTTCTTCTCCTCCTTCTCTTATTTGATTATACATTTTTTTTTTCCATTTTTTTCGTAATTTTTCTTCTCCTCCTCCTTCTCTTCCCCATTCCCTTCCTCTTCTTCTTCTTCCTCCCTTCTCTCACCATCATTTTCCTCTTTCTCCCTCCTCTTGTTCCATCTCTTCTCCCTTTCCTCCATAGTTAATTCTTTTCGATGCTTTTTCTTATCTTCCCTCCTTCCTTCCTTCCTTCCTTCCTTCCTTCTTTTATTACTTCCTTTCTTTCTTTCTCTCTTTCTTCCTTTCTCTCCGGCGGAATTTAGCCTCGTTGCAGCGCTAAAGTCAGTACTCCCTCCCTCTCTCTCTCTCTCTCTCTCTCTCTCTCTCTCTCTCTCTCTCTCTCTCTCTCTCTCTCTCCGCCTCATCTCCATAGAAATCACCGTTAAGTGCGAACATAAAGATCGGGGAATTAAAATACAATTAAGTAAGACTCCTGGAATCTCCTTATCCTAACTCTTCACTTAATCCCCAAATGAGAGAGAGAGAGAGAGAGAGAGATGAGAGAGAGAGAGAGAGAGAGAGAGAGAGATTAGCAAACAAATAAGCGTATATACAGACAAACAGACAGACAGACAGACAGACAAAGGACAGGTGATGAACAGGAAGGAAACAAAGATAGAAATGAAGGAAGAAAAGAAGAAAGAAAAAAAACAGATAAGCAAAGGAAAAATAACTGAGACATATGCAGACAGACAGACAGACAGACAGACAGACAGACAGACAGACAGATTAAGACTTGTAGCATAAATGAATAACACACGACAAAATAAAGCAAATAGAGAAAGTAAACTATCTCACTTCAGGATGGAAATTAAAGAAAACTCTCTCTCTCTCTCTCTCTCTCTCTCTCTCTCTCTCTCTCTCTCTCTCTCTCTCTCTCTCTCTCTCTCTCTCTCTCTCTCTCTCATCACTCCTTCTTTCTCTCCTTTCTGTTTTAATCTCGAGGCTTTCCTTCTATTCATTCATTGTCCTCCTCGTCTTAATTCCTTCTTCCTTATTTCTATCACTTTATTCCTTTCTCTTCTTCTCTATCTCACTCCCTTTCATCCTCACGTTTTCTTCCTCCTATTTTCTCTCTCTCCTTCCATTTTCATCTCTTTCTCTCGTCCCTTGTTTTGTTATTTCTCCATCTTTCTTCTGTTATCAAGCTCTCCTTTCTTTCCTTCCTCTCTCTCTCTCTCTCTCTCTCTCTCTCTCTCTCTCTCTCTCTCTCTCTCTCTCTCTCTCTCTCTCTAGTTCTCCTTCTCCTCTTATCTCCTTTCTCCTTAATTTCTAAGTCTCCTTTCTTCTTCCTTCCCTTTCATTTCCTACATTCGATACGTTCTCATTCACTCCTTCATCTCCTTAATCTTTAAATCTTTTCCTTCTTGTTCTCTTCTATCTCTCGTCATTCAACATTTTCTCTCTATAATTTCTTTCTCTCCCTTCCTTCTTTATTCCTTTTCTCATTCATTCCTTTCTTTCGCCTCTCTCTCTCTCTCTCTCTCTCTCTCTCTCTCTCTCTCTCTCTCTCTCTCTCTCTCTCTCTCTCTCTCTCTCTCTTCCTTTCCTTATTCCTCATTTGCTTATCTTTCTTCCTTTTTTCCTTTCCTTTCCATTTCTTTCTTGCTTTCATCTATCATTTTCTTTCTTTTCTCTATTCTTCTCTCTTCCATCTCTCATTTACTCCATCTTTCCTTTCTTCTATCCCTCCCTCAATCCTTCTCCTTCTTTTCCTTCTTTTATTCTCCCCTCATCCATCTCTTCTCTACTTCCTCCTTCTTTAATTCCCCGTATCCTGTCTACCCTTCCTTTATTGTTCCCTTCTTCATCCCTCCCCATTCCTTCCTTCTCCTTCCCTACCTCTCCCCACCCCCTCAATCCTTTCCTATTTCATACCCCCTTCTCTCCACCTTCCTTTCTCTCCCTTCTCCCCATCCCTTACCAAGATATACTCCCTCTCTCACTCCCTTCCCATTTCCCCACTTCTCTCCCTCTTCCCCCTTCTCCCATTCCTTATCAACTTACACCATCCCTCCCTCCTCCCTTTCCTCCATCCTTTGCCACTCCGCGTATACGTTTCCTCCCTCCCTCCCTCCTTCCCTCTCGCCTTCCATCCCTCCCCCTCCCTCCTCCCCCAGGACATTAAGCCTCCCCCGGCTCAGCGCCTCTGCATGAGTCTATCTTAATTGGCTTCAGAATACCAGTTCGAAGCTTCATTTAAAAGTTTTCATAACGAAGCAGCTGGTCGAGGCTTCAAACCCGGGAAAGGCCTCTCTCTCTCTCTCTCTCTCTCTCTCTCTCTCTCTCTCTCTCTCTCTCTCTCTCTTTCTGAACCCCCAATAATACTTACGGTACAAGTCCTCATCATAACAACAATGACTGCATATATCAATAACAATAGTAGTAGTAGTAGTAGTAGTAGTAGTAAGAGGGAAGCACCCTGCCAACATGTATATCATAAGAGGATAAGTAAAAAAAAAAAAGAAAGAAAGCAATTTATCTTTTTACCTTGAGATGAAGTTGCCAGCAGGAGGAAGAGCAGCAGAGACGAACTCATCATGGGCGGGTGGTGGCGCCGGGAGGAGGAGGAAGAGGAGGAGGAGGAGGAAGACGAGAAACTTGCAGAGGAAGAAAGGAGATGAGAAGAGGGCGATGTCCCCTTTTCATGACTGACAACGAAGCCAAGAGAGAGAGAGAGAGAGAGAGAGAGAGAGAGAGTAAACCTTCCCAGCAGCAGCAGCACACACCACCACCACCACCACCACCTTCACTATCACTGCCTGTCGTCTCCTCGCAACTTTACCAGCGGAAGGACAGTCAACCTAACTACACGTCAAGTTTGTTTCCCTCAGAGAGACTCCCTCGCCTCGCCGGACATGTTTTCCAGAGTCTATTCCACGTAGGGAGGTGGCAGGGGACCCAAGATGCCCTGCTTGCTCCAACGCGCCGCTCGCTATCTTCACTACTGGTCTCCTGCGAGGGACTGAGTGGTAAGGATGATCTTGGGGCTTGTGTTTTTCGTCCTTCGTGGTCTTCGGGGTCTCTCGGGGTCTTTTTGGGGGGTTTTTCAAGTTTGTAAGGGTTTTTTTGGGTTTTATATTGTTTTTTTGTTTTCGTGTTTTTTTTCGTTCTTTCAGTCTTGTTTCTTTTTTCTATCTCCGTTTTTTTTTCGTTTGTTTTTTTCTGCGCTTTTTTTGTTTTGTTTGGGTGTTCTTTGTTTTCTGTTTTGTTTTTATCTTTGTCTTCTAAATTACCGGTGTCTTTCTTCTGTCTTTTTTGCAGGATAACTTTTTCTTTTCTTTTCTTTTCTTTTCTTTTCTTTTTTTCAATAAAGTTTTGTTACATTTGTATTTTTTTCAGGTTTCTTTCTTAATTCTCTCTTTTTTTCTGATTTCGTAAAGTTATCACAGATCTGTTTTTTTTTCTAATTAGAGTCAAAAGGCTTATGATATATTTTTTTTTCCACTTTTTTCTCCGTTTCTTTGTACAACCGTCTTAATCTTTCCGGTTTTCTATTCACTGAAGAAACTAAAAAAAAAAAAGGAATCAAGAACCATAAAAATATAAATGACGTTTACAGAAATATCAATATACTATTTCCTCACTCTCTCTCTCTCTCTCTCTCTCTCTCTCTCTCTCTCTCTCTCTCTCTCTCTCTCTCTCTCTCTCTCTCTCTCTCTACACAAATTGCCAAGTTTAAGCGTCTTTGCTGATAATATTTTTTTTTCCTATTTTTCTTCCACTTACTTTTCATTTGGTCTAATTTCGCATCAATCTCTGTCCTGCAGGAATGAATGGCGAGGCAATGAGAGTCTGTTTATCTTCATCAAGTTCTCGCCATTCTTTTTCACTCTCAGATAAAACTTGATTAGAAGTTTGCCAAGTGATACAAAAAAGAAGCTGAACTTGTG
>NC_087191.1:11276966-11294466 GCF_035594125.1 Scylla paramamosain
GGCAAAAATGAAAGAAAATTAATAGAAAAACGAGAACAGTGAGAAAATACAAAAGAATGATACTAAAGAATATACAGAAAACTGAGAAAATTGAAAAATGATGCAAATGAGGGAGTAGTGAAAACGAAAGAAAATTAATAGAATATGAAGAGGAACGGACGAGAGAAATAAAACAAATGATAACAGAAAAGTGAGACAAGTAAAGAAAATCCAGATAATACAAGAAAATGAGGAAAGAATAGTGGAAATGAGAGAAAATGAATGGAACATGACGAGGAATGAAAGAGAAATATATAAGAGAATCAAGAAAAGAGGAACAGATAGAAATGAAAAAAAAAATTGAAGATACTGCGAATAAGAGAATGAAGAAAACAAACAAAAAATTAACCAAACACAGACAGAAACAAAGGAGGAATAATAGAAGGAGATACGAAAAAAAGAGAAATGATAAAAATATAAAAAAAAAGGATTACAGAAACGAAAAGAAACTGCAAATGAGAAAATAATGAAAACGAATGAAAGTAAAAAAAAAGAAATATAAAGAAATAAGAGAAATAATAAAAAGAAGATGAAATAAACCTAGAAAATACGGAGAATTGAAGAAACTATGAAAAGAAGTAAGTGTACAGAAAACGAACGAACGCGAACAAAACACAAACAAAGAAATTGAACACAAATAATAAAACGAGTTTATTAAAGAACAATGAATGAAGCAAAAGGAAAAAAAAATCCTGAAAAGCGAAAAAAAAAAGAAGGATAAACCAGCGAATGAAAGAATAACGAAGACTGAAGAAAATTTTGATTGAACACAGAACAACGAGAGAAAGAGCAAATGAAAAAATAAAGAAAGAATACCAGATGAAAGGAAAAAAAATGGAAAATGCTTACACAATTTGAAAACTAAAAGGAATGTAACTCAAGGAATAATTAAAAAGCAAAAAAAAAAAATAATAATAATAATATAAAATTCTTAAAAGGTATGATAAGAAAAATTATAATGAAAAATTGTAACTGAAAACTTAAATACTATAAAAAAAAATATAAAAAAAAGAAGGAATGGAAAGAAATTAATGTAACAGATGGAAAGGAAGGAGAAAAAAGGAAAAAAAAACGGGAGAAACAGAAAAAGACCCCAAAAAATTTAATGCAGGACAGAGAAAACGAAAAAGAAGAAGGATAAAAAGAAAAAAAAAGAACTAGAGAGAAATTAAGAAAAAAATGAAGAAATATAGCAAAATATCCATAAATAGACAAAAAAAAATACACGAAAAAAATCGAAAAAATAACAAAAACAAAACTAAACTAAAAAAATAATTAACAGAGAACAGAAAACGATTTTATAGAGAGAGAAATAGATAGATAAATAACAAGACAGATAGACACATGAATAGAGATAAACAAACAGATGAACAGATAAATAAATAAAATAAATAAATGTATATACACAAAAAAAAAATATATATATATACAAAAACAGACTGAGGAGGAAAAATACCCAGACTATTTCCGGGTCAGGTTCCAGATTTGTAATTCGTTGACTTCACGCAAATCCCGCCAGTGCACGACCCTGATGTACGAGGGCTGGGGGGAGGGGGGCGTGGGTCCCTTGTCAATGAAACGGGAGTGAGGTGCCGAATTAATTAATGAAGTATGGCATTATTTTGACTCACACTTTCTCTCTCTCTCTCTCTTTATCTTATCTGTATTTTTTCTATTTTTTTCTTAATTAGTCTATCTCTCTCTCTCTCTCTCTCTCTCTCTCTCTCTCTCTCTCTCTCTCTCTCTCTCTCTCTCTCTCTCTCTCTCTAACACAACACGCACATAAGCGCAGCACACGTTGGGCTCTCATTACCATAACCCATATTTAATCTATATTTGTAAGCTCTACCATGGATTAGGTGACCAGCATGAAAAAAAATATATATAGTGAGGTTTTATGTGACGTGATTCTGTTATGATCTATGCAGCTCATGTTTAGTCAAGAGAGTTAAGAGTAAGAGCACAAGTGAACACAAAGAAAGAATAAACTGAAGTGGAATTTTTTTTTTTTTGGGGGGGGACTCGTACGAAGGAAGAAAATAATATATACTCTTCCGTTTTCTTTATATATATATAATTTTTTTTTTACGCTAATTTGCCGCTCTCGTTTCTCTCCCAGCCGAAAAAATTAAATAAGTGAAAAAAAAAAGAGTTAAACAGGAAAGAAAGGTGGAAATAAAGATCAATTTATCTCCTGTGGTGTGGAAATAAGTCTCTCCTAAAGTATTTTATGGCAAACTGATAAAAAAAAATAAAAACTAAGACAACAACAGTAATAGGGAAGAAGGAAAACGGGGAATAAGAAAATAAAGAATAGAAGCAATTTAGAAGTTAGAAAAATTATTAACCAAAGCATCTGACGTTATTCTCTCTCTCTCTCTCTCTCTCTCTCTCTCTCTCTCTCTCTCTCTCTCTCTCTCTCTCTCTCTCTCTCTCTCTCTCTCTCTCTCTCTCTCTCTCTCTCTCTCCACGCCAGGATTATCCAAAACAAGTAGCAATTAATAGTATTTCATTCGTCTCTCTCTCTCTCTCTCTCTCTCTCTCTCTCTCTCTCTCTCTCTCTCTCTCTCTCTCTCTCTCTCTCTCTTGCACATATGATGTATTTGTGAGATAAATTTAGACTCATGGAATAACGAAACAGCAATTAGTATCATGCCATCTCTCTCTCTCTCTCTCTCTCTCTCTCTCTCTCTCTCTCTCTCTCTCTCTCTCTCTCTCTCTCTCTCTAACCTCCATGAAGAAATAATTAAGTTGCAGAGGGTAAAAGCGAATATTAATAATTATGTTTATGTAATCATTATTCTCTGAGTATAGATAATTAAACTAAAGCTTTGGAAAGTAATCACGTAATTAAAGTTACTCCATCAATTCCTCTTTATAAATCCTCTATATAATTGTGTATGTAATTAAAATGTGTTCTTTATGTGTTTTTTTCTGTTTTTTTGTTTTTTTTTGTAATGTTTTGTAATTATTGTTACTTCTGAGGGAAAAAAGTACGTTTTAATTTCCTCTCTCTCTCTCTCTCTCTCTCTCTCTCTCTCTCTCTCTCTCTCTCTCTCTCTCTCTCCCCCTCCGTTAATCGTCTTTATCCATGTTATTTCATCCCTTATTCTTTTCTTCATTCTCTTTTTTTTTCATTACATATATATATATCTATTTTTTTTTGCATTTTCTAACCACGTCTTATCTCCCCCCTTCCCCTCCCCCCTCTCTCTCTCTCTCTCTCTCTCTCTCTCAAGAACGATCGAGGCCCCGGTTGGTTACGAAATAGGGGCCAATTAATGTTTGTTTCGCTAGGGACGAGTTTTAATTAGTTCTGACCCGTGATTTACGAGCGCCCCGCCTAAGCCAGGTAAGGATTATATTGTTTCAAGATTAGTTACTTCATTGCGGTTAATTATCGGGGGTATTTCCTTCGTGTCTTTGTGTGTGTGTGTGTGTGTGTGTGTGTGTGTGTAGAGTAGCAGGAGGGCGATAGAGATGGGATGAGAGGGAGGGAGAGGTAGACGGAGGGAGAAAGAGAAAGAGAGAGAGAGGGATATGATCAGAGATGGACAGACAGACAGACAAATGGATAGACAGACAGACAGATAGATAAACAGGTAGACAGATAGATTAAATGAAGAGAAAGTCATATACATACATACGTAGGGAGAGAGAGAGAGAGAGAGAGAGAGAGAGAGAGAGAGAGAGAGAGAGAGAGAGAGAGAGAGAGAGAGAGAGAGAGAGAGAGAGAACACACGCTCATACCTCTTCATCACCATCTTTCTCACTTTCCTATACACACACACACACACCACACACACACACACACACACACACACACACGTCTTCTTCCTCCCCTTCCAGAGCCTGAAAGAAAGATAACTACAAGTGCACGTGGAAGGAACAAAAAGTAAACAGGACAAAAAGGAGAAGAAAATACGTGAAACTTTGAGGTCTTAGTACAAAACAAATGGAAAACAAACCCCTTTCTCTTTTTTAACTTGATAGAAACAAGACCTAAAGGCAAACACTTGTATTATATCCTGTTAATTTTCTGGCGCAATGAAAAGTAGGCATACATACAAAGTGGTGATTTTACTACACGGAAAATTAAACACTTGTGATAGTGGAAATGATGACACTGCGGCAGACCAATAGTTAAGACGGTGTAAAGTTTTCTCATTTCTTTCTTGGCATGATGGAAATAGAAAAAAATATATATAAAGGAAAACAAGAATAAAAACTGCAATGAACTAAACATACAATAAAAAAGTCAAATTTTGTTCCATTATTTTCCTGACACGAAGGGAAAAAAATACATATATAAATTATTTCTTTTTAGCAAGTTGAAAAAAAAACACAATAATAATGCAAATGAAAATAATAAGCCAAATAATAAAGACATAATTTTCCAGTCTTTTCTTGAAATTATGGAAAAAAAATGACATATACAAACTAATTATTGTATTAGATAGGAATAAAAATCAATAATAAAAGTAATAATGAAAATAATGATAATACTTAACTGAACACACACACACACACACACACACACACACACACACACACACACACACACACACACACACACACACACACACACACACACACACACACACACACGCACACACGTACAGTATTTCCTATTTTCCTTGACACGCTGAAAATAAAGAAAAAAAAAGTGCCAAGAAAACTTTTTATTAATCTCTTCATAAAAAGTAAATATATTGAGCAAGGAAACTTTGCGTGGAAAAAAAAAAGAAAAGAACCTTGGGCGTTTCCCATGCGTAGTTGATCTTTACAAGCGTTCTACTGAAGGGAAAAGGTCCAAAAGGAAAAAAAGGAGGAGGGAAAAAAAAAAAAAAGTACTGAAGGGAGGGAAAGGAGAGGATAAAAAAGTCTTGGTGCTACGAGAGAGAGAGAGAGAGAGAGAGAGAGAGAGAGAGAGAGAGAGAGAGAGAGAGAGAGAGAGAGAGAGAGAGAGAGAGAGAGAGAGAGAGAGAGAGAGAGAGAGAGAGTTAAAAAAAAAGTCAGAAGACCCAGGTGCACACTTCCCATATTTGCTTTATTCTCTCTCTCTCTCTCTCTCTCTCTCTCTCTCTCTCTCTCTCTCTCTCTCTCTCTCTCTCTCTCTCTCTCTCTCTCTCTCTCTCTTTCCTTTCCAGTTTCCAATCAGCTGCTGGGACGCGGCGACACGAAATAAACAAAACAAAACAAAACAAAACGAAACGAAAAAAAAAAGGTTACGTTGATTGGAATATGTAAGCAATAAATAAAAACTGAGCCAAGGAAGAAGAAAACTTAAAAAAAACGAGAACAAAACAAAAAAAACAAGGAAATAAGTGAAGAAAAGGGAAGAAAATGTGTAATTGGACAAGAAAATACATATATAAAAAAAGTGATGATGCGAGGAGCAAAAAAGAAAAAAAGAAAAAATGGAATTAAAACTGAAGAAAAAGAAAAAAAACAAAAAATGAAGGAACCCAATACAAAACAGACTGTAACGAACAAGAATCAAGAAGAATAGTGAAAAATACAAAAAAATAAGTAATAAAAAGCTACGAAACTAGTAAATAAGGAGATACACGGAACACAGGATAAATATGACATAGGAATATGAAAAAAATGTAGAAGAATAATCAGAAGTAATGAAAAAGGGAGGGAGAAAGTAACGAACGAGGAGATACAGAGAAAAGAAGATAAATGGAGGACAAAGCAACACGTGGTAATGTTTATGTTTCTCTTCCTTCCTTCACGTTCGGAGTACAATTCACACACGCACACGCACACACGCACACGCACGCTAAGTTGGACGCATAAAGTCGAAAATCACTTGGGAATCTCACATAAAAAACGACAAATACCTTTTCCTCTTCCTCCTCCTCCTCTTTCGTCTGTCTCTCTCTCTCTCTCTCTCTTCCTTTCACTGTTCCTCGCAATGAACTTGAGAGACGGGGAGAGAGAGAAAGTCACAAAAAGAGAGACGGAGAGATAAAAAAAGAAACGAGATTGATGATGTGGTGTGTGTCTTCTCTTTCTCTCTGCCCCACGTCTCTCTCTCTCTCCCTCTACGTGTTCCTCTTTCCCTCTCACACACTAGGTTGGGACGGATCGATGCACAGCCCCACTCACCTCGCTTACCAGCCCACCACTGAGCACTGCCAACCCCCAGTCCTTCCTTTTATCCTGCTCCTCCACCTCTTGTGTTCCTTGCAGCCTGCGCGCGCACCCAAGTCTGGCCTAGAACACGCGCTTCAACATAAAGCGGCAGGAAGCGATACTCGGCGCGTCTGTCTTGTGGTGCGCCGTTTGCCTCTGTTTACTTGGTGTCGGGAGTATCCAGTGTCAGGGTTATGGGATTGAACTGGTGTGTGTTTAGTGCTTTGGTGTTCTTCTTTTGGTGTTTGTGATTGGAGAGAGCATCTAGGGTGTATTCTCAAGCACTTAGGTCTGTTGCCTTTAACTTCTAGACGTTAATGGAAGTTATTCGAGGTTATAATTGTATTTTTTTTTTTCCTATGACCAGTAATAGTTTAATGTGGATTTTGTCTCATCAGTGGCAAAAATATCCGTGATAACTTGTAAAATCTACCTTTAAGACGATACTGGAAGCTATTGGGGTTTTTAAGAGTGTTTTCTTAATGACTAGTGAGTTTAATACGAATTCTGTCTCGTCAGCGGGAAAATACCCACGACAATAATCTCTGTGGTCTTAGAAAACAGTCCTTCACCCAAAAGCCTTTCAAAAAAACTTGTCCTGATTGGTTTTGATTGCGTATCTTAGTTTTGATTTCTTTGTGATTTGAAAGGGTGAATTTGTTATCACTTTGCTGCTCTTTGTCTTGCTTGTCATACTACTTTTCATAATGTAATCACCTGTAAGCTTAGATAAAAAATACATTTTTATCGGAAAAATTTTTTCCTATTTTTTACAGGTCCGGACCTGCGTCACAAATTTTGAAAAAAAATTTGAATTTAAAGAATTTTGACATAACAATTCTGGTAATTTTGATAATAATAATAATAATAATAATAATAACAATAATAATAATGATAATAATTATAATAATAATAATAATAACAATAGTAACAAGAACGACAACAACAATCAATAATAATAATAATAATGATGATAATAATAATAATAATAATAATAATAAGAAGAAGAAGAAGAAGAAGAAGAAGAAGAAGAAGAAGAAGAAGAAGAAGAAGAAGAATGATAATGATAACAGCAACAACAGCAATCCGAAAAAGAAGATATGAAAAAAAATATATATATAACAAAGAAGAAAATTGAAAGAAAAGAAAGAAAGAAATATGAAATAAAAAAAATAAAAAAGAATAAGCAAGAACACAAGAGCAAGAAGAACAATGAGAACAGGAACAAACAGAACAAGAAAAACGAGAAGAGGAAGAGGAAGAGGAGGAGGAGGAGGAGGAGGAGGACACAAGGACACACAGAAGAAGAAGAAGAAGAAAAAGAAAAAAAGAGAACAGCAATACACGCAATTCTTTTCTTTTATCACAAGAAAAAGAAAAACGAAGAAAATAAGAAAAAAAAATATGAAAGAAGAAAAAAAATGTCCCCTTCTCTTTCCTCCTCTTCCTCCTCTTCCTTCTCCTCGACTTTCGCAAAAATTAGTAACCAGCTAAAGTACAAGACTCAAACTTAGCGAAGGATAATTTTCGCAACTACTTTCGTCTCTACTTTCATTTCGCACTTAATGAGAGGAAACTTCTGAAATTCTCCAGCCGTGTCCTTAAGGAGGAGAGGAGGAGGGAGGCAGAGAGGGTGAAAAAAAGAAAAAAAGAAAGTGGGAAAGAGAAAGAAAGAAGGAAAGCAATTTTGTGTAAAGATAGGAGGCAAAACCGAGACCAAAAATAAAAAAAAAGTGAAAAACAGGAAAGGAAAAAGAAAAATCAAAACATGGAATGGCGAAGATATTTTTCAGAGAGAGAGAGAGAGAGAGAGAGAGAGAGAGAGAGAGAGAGAGAGAGAGAGAGAGAGAGAGAGAGAGAGAGAGAGAGAGAGAGAGAGTGAAAAAGAAAAAAACACTGAGAAAGAATTAGAGAGAAAAAAACCTTAGCTGTCTCTCGGAAAAAAAAAGAAAGAAAGAAAGAAAGAAAAGAAAGAAAAGAAATCAGGGAAAAAATCAACAAACAAAAGGCACACGGATATTTTTGGAGGAAACAATGAAAAGATGGAGAAGAATATAATATGGAAGGAAATAATATCGCGGATGGAAACAGGGAAAATAATAAAAAGAGAAAATCCTAAGAAAAAAATCAATCTCTTATCTTTACGAAAACACAAAAGATACAATAAAGAAATGAAAATAGATAAGTTAATGACAACAATTCAGAATAAAAATACAAAAAGAGATTAAATTCAAGTAAAAAACAGGAATAAAAGAGAAAAAGCAAGTTATTAAGTTAAGAAAGACGAGTGTAAAGACAAACAAGACAAGGAAATATCACAGAAAAATAACGTTGAGGGAAAAAAAAACAGGACAATGAATATTTTTTTTTCGGAAGGGAAGAAACTGAGGAAAAAAACAAATAAACAAATAAAGGACAATTACATGAAATAAAAAAAATGAAAAAAAGTAATACGTTTATAGAAAAGAACCAAAAAAAAAGAGGAAAAAGAGAAAAATATATATATAGCAAGGGGAAACTAAGAAAAAAAATCAGGAAAACAATTTCAACCACTGAGAGAAAAGGAGGGAAGGAAACAAGAAAACTTAAATACGAAACGAAACTAAAGAAAAAAAAGGAATAACAGGAAAGGAAAAGTGACTTGAGAAAATTAAATAAATACGACTAACATAAAATTAAACCATGAAATAAAACGGATTAAAAAAAATAAAAGCAATAATAAAGATAAAGAAATAGGAAATAAAGAAAAGCTATAAAAGGAATTACGAAAGGAAAACTAAATAAAAAAAAGACCGCAATAAAAAACATAATTACAATATAAGAGAAAGAAAGGAGAGACAAAAAAAAAGAGAAAAGAAAAAACTTATACACAAAATGAAAATAAAGAAAAAGGAGATATGGGAAAAGTTACGGACGGAAGAGAGAGAGAGAGAGAGAGAGAGAGAGAGAGAGAGAGAGAGAGAGAGAGAGAGAGAGAGAGAGAGAGAGAGAAAAAGTTTTGAGTATCACCTGGTAATGAGAGTTAATGAGGTAATTAGCTCAGTCTCTCTGTCAATATCAAACTCTCTCTCTCTCTCTCTCTCTCTCTCTCTCTCTCTCTCTCTCTCTCTCTCTCTCTCTCTCTCTCTCTCTCTCTAGGATGCAATTCATCTTTCTCTCCTGCGCATTTGTTTTCTCTTTCTGCATCTCTATTTTTGACACACACACACACACACACACACACACACAGAGAGAGAGAGAGAGAGAGAGAGAGAGAGAGAGAGAGAGTACGTCAGAGGAGAGAGGGGGGAGAGAGAGAGAGAGGGGAATGATAGATGGAAAAGGAATATCTTGCTGGTACGTGGTAGTGTGTGGTAGAGGGAGAAAATGATGGATGGGGTGAGTGTGTGTGTGTGTATGTGTGTGTGTGTGTGTGTGTGTGTGTGTGTTTATTGCTCCATGTCTAAGTGATGTTGGTATAATTTTCTCCCCTGTGTTATTAATATTTTTTTTCCTTTTTTTTTTTCTTATCTGTTCGTAAAGCATAAACTTGAATAATATGCTGGAATGAGGCGCGACAATTGTTTATTTATTTCAGAGTTGCTACCTATTCATTTTTCTTTCATACATATTTTTTTCGTTTATTTATTTATTTATTTATTTATTTATTTATTTGTTTATTTATTTATTTAATTTTTTTGCTTCCTTTTGACAGTTTTCATAACATACTGCGTTGCGGGACATGACATATTGAGAGAGAGAGAGAGAGAGAGAGAGAGAGAGAGAGAGAGAGAGAGAGAGAGAGAGAGAGAGAGAGAGAGAGGAGCACCTGGGGTCGAAACTTTTGGGTGGCTAGCGTGGGGTGAGGTGAAGGAGACGTGGGGGAGGCCATTACTACCAGGAAGGGGAGGAAGGGCCGGGCAGTGCTGGGTGAGGCCATCTCATCTACTCCCTAAAAAGACTTGCAGACTGTCAGCTCATTTCTTTAGCTTTCTGTTTTTCTTTCTTTTCCTCACCGATTCTATTTTTTCATATTTTTATTGTTTTTTTTTTTTTTATTTATTTGTTTGTTTAGTCTATTAGTTATCTATCTTATTTATGTCTTTTTTTCTTTACTAACTTGTTATTTCCATTTCTATCTCTACATGTTTTTCCTTTTCTTATTTATTCTTCAGTTGTCTGTATCACATTTCTTGATATTCTTTCCTAACCAACCTATCTCTATTTCCTTAGTGTTTTCCTTTGAATTAATGGTTAGGAAAGATGGGTGGAAACAGGAAGCGTTATTTCATACAGGGACTGCCACGTGTAGGCCTGATGGCTTCTTGCAGCTTCCCTTATTTTCTTGTGTTCTTGTGTTCTTAAGAATCTTGGTGTTTTTTTTATTTTTTCATTGTTTTTTTCCTTTAGATGTTGTCATTTTCTGGTTTGCTAATGTTACTTTCACCATGTTACGTTTCTTAAATATTTTCCTACCCTCTTAATTGTCTCTTATCTGTTTTCTTTTTAAATATCTCCATCTTTTCATTTTTTTCATATTTTTTTCTGTTATCTATACTACATTTCTTAAAAACTTTCCAAAAGATTTTTTTTTTCATTCTTTGGTTTGATTTTAATTGTTTTTCTTTTCTAATGTCTTCCTTTCAATGCACGCCTTTATTTATTGATTTTTTTTTTTTCGATGGAGGAAATGTCTCCGGTGTCTTTATGAAATGTTGCCATCACTAATTATTTGAATCTTTGTAAGCTGAATATGATCTTGCTAAAAATGAGAAAATTAACAAATCGAGATATTATTTTTTCCTCCCCCGAGCTCTTTCTTCACTACATACTCGTTATATCTTCATCTCTAATCTAAAAATAAAAAATAAATAAATGTCACTCCCTCATTCTTCTTGAACTTCATATTATCTTCGCGAACAGGATCAGTTTTCATACCCACAAGTTCTTTCACCTTTTTTTTTTTTTTTTCGTTATAGATTCAAATTTCTGACAATTAAAGAAGAATGAAAGAAGAATATAAACTTTGTAAACTTCGTAATATTTTTAACTTTCCCTCAAATAAGATCACCAAAATTTGATACTTACATTTGAAGGATTTAGTTTTTACCTCTCTCTCTCTCTCTCTCTCTCTCTCTCTCTCTCTCTCTCTCTCTCTCTCTCTCTCTCTCTCTCTCTCTCTCTCTCTCTCTCTCTCACCACACGTGTTCCTGTTGGACAAAACTCTGAAGCATTTCAACTCTTCGAATCTCACTTGTTTCCTTGTTGTTCTGTTTCTTTCTTTTCTCTTTTTCTTGTGGACAAAACTGAGGAAAGTGAGAAAATTGAGTTTATCACTAAAAGTAGTTGCCGTGGTGGTGGTGATGGTGGTAAATATAGTAGTAGTAGTAGTAGTAGTAGAAGTAGTAGTAGTAGTAGTCAGAGCAGCTACAACAACAACAACAACAACAACACCAACAATGCAAATATCTCTCTCTCTCTCTCTCTCTCTCTCTCTCTCTCTCTCTCTCTCTCTCTCTCTCTCTCTCTCTCTCTCTCTCTCTCTCGATTTCTGCTGAATCTGTAGCTGTTGGTTGCTAAGGTGGAAGATGAAGAGGTAAATAAAGAGAAGGAGGAGGAGGAGGAGGAGGAGGAGGAGGAGGAGGAAAAGAAACACGACACAAAGAATATTTTCCATAAAGGTGTCTGGGAATTTCCTCTCGTTTTCGTATTTCTTGGCGTTCGTCTTCCTTTTCCCTGCTAGCACCTCCTGGCCCCGTTGACAACCTTCTATCAACTTCAAGCCGCTCTCCCTCTCGCGCACACACACACACATACACACACACACACACACACACACACACACACACCTTCAAAACATATCTTTCTCTGTCAAAAAAAAAAAAGTGGTGATTTTTATCTGCAAATTTATGAGCTGTAGTAGAAAAAAATTATACTGAGTTACATATGACAAGATCCCCAGAGAATATAAGCATGACTAAGCAGATAAAAATACAAACAGTAGCATTGATGATGAGGCACACTGAGGCAATACATGATAATACTGAACATGTAAGATTACTGCACTCAGGACCCTAAAAGACTGCACATTTGACTATGCTAACTATTTTTACCTTTCTTTTGGGACTGACATCTCAATGACCCCCCACCCTTATTTTTTTTTTTACCCTCCTGTTTCATACATAACGAAAAACATTAGTCCAGAACACAAGATTCACCACCAATATCTTTCAATCTACTACTACTACTACTACTACTACTACTAATAATAATAATAATAATAATAATAATAATAATAATAATAATAATGTATAAAAAAAAGCTGGTTTAGTCCTCTGGTTTGGTAAAAAGCGAAATTTGAGGTTCATATGAATATTAAACAGAAATAAAAAAAAACTGAAACATCCACCAGCGAAAACGAGGAGCGACCATCCATCCACACACACACACACACACACACACACACACACACACACACACACACACACACACTGACATACCCATACATACATCACAAGAAAAAGAACTGATATACACGAAAATTTACATTAAAACAGATATACACAGATACACACAAATATGCAAAAGAAAATGGGAAAAAAATCTTAAATACGGAGACTCGAGTGAATAAACAGACAGGCAGACAGGACAAATAGACAGATAAACAGGCAGATGGTCCGCAGCATGGCCCCAATGAACGCAAATTGACATCAACACACACACACACACACACACACTCACGGCCAAACAGACTGTCAGACAAAAAAAAAGAAAAAAGAAAAAAACAGTCACAGATACACTAACAGACAAACACACACACACACACACACACACACACACACACACACACACACAAGGGAAGTACCAAAACACACTTAGAGACAGACAGACAGAGGAAAAAAGAGACAGACAAACAGAAAAAACAGACTCACAGAAATCCCAAGAAGAAAAGAGGAAAAAAAACAAAACACATTGAAAAAAAAGTACAAAAAAAACATCCTTACAGACAGACAGACAGCAAAATAAGACAGACACCCAGACAGACATCCAGACAGACAGACAGCCATCCTCTCCCCCCTCCTCACTTGCCATAATGTCAGGCCGCGCCAGTGACAAATGATTGCAATATATTCTCTCTCGATTAATGAACGCTCTTGTTCGTTCATTAAAATTCATGTTTGTGTGATATTTTTTGGCGTAGGGGAGCAAGCATGAGTGTGTGCGTGCGTGCGTGCGTGCATATGTGTCTGTGTGTGTGTGTGTGTGTGTGTGTGTGTGTGTGTGTGTGTGTGTGTGTGTGTGTGTGGCGAGAGAGACAGAGACAGAGTAATAATTCTGCAAAAGGAAAGAAAAAAATTATAATATGAAGAGAAAGAGAGAAAGAGAGAGAGAAAACGACAGAAATAAGAGAGAGAGAGAGAGAGAGAGAGAGAGAGAGAGAGAGAGAGAGAGAGAGAGAGAGAGAGAGAGAGAGAGAAAAAGGGGACGAAGGGAATACAGAAATACAGAGAAAGATAAAGACCCTACCTCTTTCCCTGCTAGTGAGAAATGAGAGGGCTTCACTGATCTCTTTCCTCCTCTTTTTTTCCCTCCCTATCTCCCTCCCAGTTTCCCTCACCTCTTTCCTTTCCCTCTCATCTCAATAAAAATCTATTCACGTGTATTTATCTTGGTTTGAAATTTTCCTCTCCTCTTCCTCCTCCTCCTCCATCTCTTCCTCTTGACACTCCTCCTCTTCCTCTTCCTCCTCCTCTTCTGGGAACACGCGACCTCGTATTTTTTTTCCTCCCTGTAACTCAATTTACTCATTCGAATGGGGAACTTGAATAGAATTTGAAATGGGGAAAATCTTAAGAAAACTCTCTCTCTCTCTCTCTCTCTCTCTCTCTCTCTCTCTCTCTCTCTCTCTCTCTCTCTCTCTCTCTCTCTCTCTCTCTCTCTCTCTCTCTCTCTCTCTCTCTCTCTCTCTTATTCATGCAGGTGAAGAGGACCGGCCTACACCTGCGCTAATTATTTACTAGGTGAAAGTGTTGGACACCTGCTTGTATTTGTGCCCGAAAGAGTAACGAATGTACACAGATGAATGAGTGCTGTGTGTGTGTGTGTGTGTGTGTGTGTGTGTGTGTGTGTGTGTGTGTGTGTGTGTGTGTGTGTGTGTGTATGATTTTAATTTTATATATGTTTGTGTACCTCTCTCTCTCTCTCTCTCTCTCTCTCTCTCTCTCTCTCTCTCTCTCTCTCTCTCTCTCTCTCTCTCTCTCTCTCTCTCTCTCTCTCTCAAACCTGCCTCGCTCTCTTCTACCACTCTCTTTTTCTCACTACACCTTCCTACACCTGTTTCTACACCTGTCCCTTCATACGTACTCCACACCTTTACACCTGTACTCCCCACACACAGGTAGAGTTCTAGTCTTCTCCAGATCTCTCAATCCAGCCACTTTCCCACTCAAAAGCTCCTCATTTCGTCTTCTTCGTTTCCCTTATCCTCTCTTTCCACCTTCCAACTTACAGCTTTCACAGAACATTCAAAGATGTACCTGTTTTTAATACACACACACACACACACACACACACACACATCTTTCATTTCAACCCTTCCCTTTCTCCTTTCCTCCCAGACCTACACCTTCCACATGGTCCCTCCTCCTCCTCCTCCTCCTCCTCCTCCTCCTCCTCCTCTTCCTCTTCCTCTTCCTCCCACTTTGAGTCTCCCGAGGACTGAATCGATACAAAATGTCGAATGCTTTTCGGGCGAGACACATTTTCGAGCAAACTTTCCCTCACAAAACTTTTCAAGCTTTTAAAAGTTTTGTTCACTTGATTTTTTTTTTTTTTTCATTTTTATTCGTAGCCTGAGTGGTTGATGTGCTTTTTTTCTTTTAATGTACTTTCTTCGTGAATTTATTGTTGTTTTTATTGTTTTATTTTGTTTTTTGTTATTTTTTTAACAGGGAGTTATTTATTATTATTTTCTTTTCATATTTACTTTTTTTTATTTCGTTGCATTTTATTATTGAGTTTCCGTAGGGCACACACACACACGCAAACACTCTCTCTCTCTCTCTCTCTCTCTCTCTCTCTCTCTCTCTCTCTCTCTCTCTCTCTCTCTCTGGGCTGCCGTGTGATGAATACATTTGTTAGGGAGGTTTTGTAATTGAAATTGTTATGATAGAGTGGTGATACTTTTTTGTCGCTTGTTAGGCATCGCGGGCCGATTGAGTCATTGTCCAGTCATCAACAATACCAGCAGGGATGTCTGTGTGTGGTGGTGGTGGTGGTGGTGGTGGTGGTGGTGATGGTGGTGATGATAATGATGATGATGATAATAATAGTAATAATGATAATAATAATAATAATAATAATAATAATAATAATAATAATAATAATAATAATAGTAATAATAATAAGAGTAGGAGGAACAACAACAACAACAACAACAACAACAACAACAACCAGAGAAAAAGAAAAAAAACACAAAGCAAGCACACAAAAAAGAAAGAGAAAAACAACAACAACAAACAGGACGAAACACGAACAAGAAAACAGAATTAAACCACAACAACAACAACAACAACAACAACAACAACAACAACAAACACTTCACCCCCAACACAAGGCCAGCAAGGGTCGAGATAAGCACCACAGGAGACACACAGGGACACATACTTATCGTACACAAACACCCAACTTGACCAGAGTGACGGACAGGGCTGACGCGGAGAGAAACAGCAAGAAACACCTCGTGGGAGAGAATGGAGGTAAGGAGACAAGTGGAGCTGAGTGGAGGAGGTGCGTGGAGGGCTAGAGGAGGAGTGGAGCTTAGGGAAAGGAGGTTAGGCAAGGATTTGGGAGCTGGAAGACAAGATTTGTTGAAGAAATGGAAGGGAAATGGTTAGAAAGGGAGAAAAATATTAAGATTGTAATGGTTTGTTTATTTACATCTCTCTCTCTCTCTCTCTCTCTCTCTCTCTCTCTCTCTCTCTCTCTCTCTCTCTCTCTCTCTCTCTCTCTCTCTCTCTCTCTCTCTCTCTCTCTCTCATTATTCATCCGTGGAGCAGAGATACGCACGACACTTGAAATGAATAATCTATAGCACCCTTTCTGATGCATAATGAATGTGCAGGTAATGTGTGCATCACCTGAGAGAGAGAGAGAGAGAGAGAGAGAGAGAGAGAGAGAGAGAGAGAGAGAGAGAGAGAGAGAGAGAGAGAGAGAGAGAGAGAGAGAGAGAGAGAGTATATCTGCTTTGAAATTCATGACACATTTTTAGTTTCTTGTTATCATTGTAATTTATTCATGTTTCGCTATTCATTCATTCAATTAGGTTGTTAAGTTCATGAATACGTATATGGGTGTCTCTCTCTCTCTCTCTCTCTCTCTCTCTCTCTCTCTCTCTCTCTCTCTCTCTCTCTCTCTCTCTCTCTCTCTCTCTCTCACACACACACATAATTTCCACCCTTCCTTCTCTCCTTTTTCCTCTATTTTCATATCCATTTTCTCCTTCTCCTCTTCCTTCTCTTCTTCCTTCCTCCTCCTCCTCCTCCTCCTCCTCCTCCTACACAACGCCGCATCTCTCATTCTTTCTCCCTTCTCCATGTCTTTTCTTGTTCTAATTCTCTCTTTGCTATTCCTCCTCTATCTCCTCCTCCTCCTCCTCCTCCTCCTCCTCCTCCTCCTCCTCCTCCTCTTTCTTCAGCTGACCTCATTATAATACTCTCCGTCATTTGCAGATTCCTTTTCTCTCTTCTCTTTCTTCTTCTCTTTCTTGTCTCCCATTGTCTTGCTCTCCTTATCGTTCTCTTCCTGCTTCTCCTCCTCCTCCTCCTCCTCCTCCTGCTCCACCTCCTGTTCTTCTTCTTCTTATTATTATTATTATCTTGAGTCTCTTAATAAAATATCTTGTACCTGTTTTATATTGAATGAAAAGTGCATTATTTTTTTTAGTTTGTCATAATTCTGATGTTTCTTTTTTTTTATTTATTTTCCTTCCTCCTCCTCCTCCTCCTCCTCCTCGCTTTTATTTTCATAATCTTTATTTTTCGTGCTGATTCAGTTTTTTTCTTTCATTTTCCTTCTGTTTCTTCTCTTTTATTATTTCTTTTCTCTTTTTCTTCTCCTTCCTCATCCTCTTCCTCATAGTCGTTCATTTTTGTGGATTATTCTTCTTCTTTCTCTTTCTCTTTTTCATCTTCTCTTCTTCCTTCTCTATTTCTCTCTCCGCTTTCTTCTCCTTTTACACGTCTGCTGTTGTTCTCTCCTTCTCCTCCTCCTCCTCCTCCTCCTCCTCCTCCTCCTCCTCCTCCTCCTTTCTTCAGTTATTATCGTACTTCTCTTTCGT
>NC_087191.1:11299466-11326966 GCF_035594125.1 Scylla paramamosain
CGTCACGTTTACCAGGTGCGCACAAAACACGTAAAAATAAAATAAATATATGATAAAAAAAAAAAATGCAAAACAAAACAGTGAAAACAATAGGAACACAATTAAAAGAGTCATTTTCACAAGGTGTGGTTCAGACTGGCGTTGAGATACCTGAGAACTGATTCACAGCGCTACGGTCCAGCCAGGTGTTCCCAGGTGAGGACTGAATTAATCACCTCCCTGCCTCCCTCTCTCCTCCCTCTTCCTCTCCCTCTCTCCCTCACTCACTCCCTTTAGCTTCTGAAACTCAATGCTCGAAAATCTTGAGAAATGTGCCTAGGGTTTGTCTTCTCTTCCTTCATCTCTTCTCCTCCTCCTCCTCTTCCTCCTCCTCTTCCTCCTCCTCCTCCTCCTCAATACGAGTAGCTTCTTTCTTATGCTCCTCTATTTATCCTGTTTCTCATTCACTTCCTCCCTATTTTACACCTTATCTCTTCTTCTTCTTCTTCTTCTTCTTCTTCTTCTTCTTCTTCTTCTTCTTCGTCCTCCTCCTCTTCCTCAATTCCTCATTTATTACAAATTCCTCCTACTCTTCCTTCTTCCTCCTCCTTTCCCATTTCCTACCGCTTCTCTTTCGCCTCCTCTTCCTCCTCTTTTTCTTCTTATTCTTCATCTTCCTCTTCCTCTTATTCCTCAATTCCTCATTTATTACAAATTCCTCCTACTCTTCCTTCTTCCTCCTCCTTTTCCATTTCCTACCGCTTCTCTTTCGCCTCCTCCTCCTCCTCCTCCTCCTGCCAGCCTCCAGGAAAGCAAGTAAGTGAGAAATGATTCATCTCGCTCTCTGTGACACCTGGCGAGTGAACAATTAATTATGAGACCAAGCCGTCCAGGGATTACTACCCCATAAAACTTAAACACAACAATATACAATGAGATACAGAACGTGGCCGACCCCTGATGTTGATGTTGATGTTGTTGATGATGATGATGATGATGATGGTGATGATGGTGTTGTTCTTCGGAGACAATGTTTTAATTATTCTACTACTACTACTACTACTACTATAACAGCAACAACACCAACAGCAATAACAACAACAACAACAACTAATTCTATTATAATAACAACAACTACTACAACAACCAGCATCTTTTATATCTCAATTTTCTTTCACTCCATCTTTCAATTCCATCTTTCTGCTAGCCATTACATACTACAGGTTTTCTTTAGTCTAGCATATCACAGAAAAAGACAAAAAAAAAAAAAGAAGGAAAAGGAAGAAAGAAAAAGCAAAACTGCATCTCTGGAAATGGATGCTTGAGAAAAAAAAATGAAGGAAGAAAAAGAAAAAAAAATCGTGTTTTGATTGTCAGTTCTGTTATTCCTTTGTAAAAATTAATATGAGAGAGAGAGAGAGAGAGAGAGAGAGAGAGAGAGAGAGAGAGAGAGAGAGAGAGAGAGAGAGAGAGAGAGAGAGAGAGAGAGGGGGTTACTAATTAAATAAGTGTTGCAGAGCCACCCGTCTGGTTTACTAAGAGGTTGTATTGATTCTCTCCATCTTGGCTCATTGACACTGATGATAGCAAGGTGTAGATCTGGAGGAGGAGGAGGAGGAGTAATAGTAAGAAAAAGAAGAACAAGATCAAGAAGAACAAGAGGAGCAAGAATAACAAGAACAAGAACAAGAACAAGAGGGAGAAGAAAAGTGATTAGAAGAAAAGACAAAGCTGATGATGATGATGATGATTGAAAAGTACAACAACAACAACAGCAACAACAACAACAACAACAACAACAACAACAACAACAACAACAACAACAACAACAACAACAACAACAACAACACTACGATGATGATTAAGAAACTAAAGAGACATAATTTAAACTATGAATAAGATTTTTCCCTCTAGCTTTACTGAAACTAAGACAATGAGAAAATGAAGGACAGATATTTTCATTTAAACATGAAACTAGAACCGAAATAATTAAAAAAAAATATGTATTTCAACACTCTTTTTGGGGTTGTCACCTTCAGGAGGCCTTCTCTAAGTAGCCTTTCTGGTGCTGTTGTTTTATTGATATATAGTCCGAGTTGGCCACCCCTCTTCCCACTGCTGGAAAGATTATCTATGCCTAGTAAATGGAGTCATTATTAAAAGGATTGGAATTTGGTATCACTTAGATGAATATGTAAGAGAAAGAGATGATTTGGGATCAAAGCAAAAAAATCATGAAATAGCCATAAACTTAATATTTCTCTACTTATTAATAGTCTTCGTAATTTTTAATGGATAAAAAAGAAAATTTCTAAGTTTAAGGGGGAGATTTAATATATAGACAAAAACAGTACCCACTGCAAGAGGCCCCGAGGTATGAAAGGTGGTATGATGGAAGCCTGGGCGGTGATTTTCTCTTCCGAGCGAGGGCACAGTGTATGGATGTGAATGCAAGGAGTTACAGGTGATCAGAGTCCCGCAGCAAAGTGTGCCAGATGTGTGACATGGGAGAGGATGAGACGGTGGAACATGTGGTGCTGGAGTGTGTGAAGTATGCCAGAGACAGGAATGAGATGATGCAAGTGGTACTGACTGAGTTAGGGCATGATAGGAATGAAAGAGTGGAGAAGACAGGAAAGGAATGGATGGTGTTATTGCTGGGACTGTGTAGAGAGGTGAATGAAAGGATGATTGAGGCGGTGAAAGAGTTTCTGGAGAGAATGTGGCGTGCCAGGTGTATGAACAATTAGGATAGAGGATGCTGTTCGTTTCTCTTTTTTTTTCCCCCTTCTACAGGAGTTGCCGATCCAAAGGCCTGGCTCAGGAGTGATCCTATGCCACCTGTACCATCAAGATCAAGATGAATCATCAAGATCAAGATCAAGATACGAACTGGCAGCCATTGTTGTTTGCATTGCGTGCTGGGGCCGGGCGAATTCCACGATTCCAGCTCATATAGAAGGTAATTACTGTCCCTGAGTATGTGTGAAGTGAGAGATGAACTATAACTTACAGATTAGCGGAAAATTATATAAGAAAGATACCTTGGATATGAGAAAAATGCAATTATAGAGGTTCCTTCAAGGCCTTCGTCAGTTCCGGAATGTTTAATAATATTTTATTTATTGTATTGTTGGAGGCGACTTGATGGGCGCTGCGTAGTAGTGGAGTGGGAGGCAAGGACATTAAAAAAAAAACATGTACAGCGCAGACGTATATTTCACCACCAGAGGACAGAATAGTTACCTTATGCCTCGGAAGACCCCACAGAACACCCTAAGCTTGATATGGCTGTCACAACGGAGAGGAAAGAAACATAAGAGAATAGAAATACATAGCACCATTCAGGAACGACTCCCATCATCACCCCACAACGCTCAGACCAACACCACCCACACCGCCACCACACCCACCTCCCTGCTGCCGTGACGCATTATTTTTGTTGAGAGTCTTGGTGGGTCTTGGTGAGTCATCTTCCCTAAGTGGTTTAGTAATTCTAGATGCAAGGAAAGAAAAGGCAGGAAGATTATTATTGTTATTTTTTATCTTTATTTTCTTTGCAGGAGTGAGTGAGGGAGGATGAGTCGCCCCTCCGATGGGTACTTCGGCCGAGGGTCACGCCGCAGGGTCAGTGAGGGGTACGGTCGGCAGTATGGTGACTCCTACGGCGGTGGCAGGTACGGCTAAGATGTTCATGTAAAAAAAATCAAATAAACAGCAATGGAAAGTAGAATAATTACATAAAAAACTCAGTAAATATGATGAAAAGTAATGAGTTTAGGGAATGTGGTGGTAATCCTTGCTTAGTAATTTCCAGACACTATTTCTGGGCCGAGTGTGATGCCTTATCAAGTTGTTACCTACAGAATGAACGGTCCGGCAGTAAGACTAGTGAACGGAATGAATCTTAACCTAACCCAAAGATCAAAAACACTAGTGCTATTTCAACATTAACCCCAAAAAAATAAACCAGCTTGAAAAAAGGCTTAAAATCAACAAAAGACAAAAAATAAAGAAAATTCATAAAACACAACAGGAGACAATTTCTTTATGTGCAATGATTCAAAACTTCCCAAGCCTATTATCATTACTATTAACTATTATCATTATTATTATTATTATTATTATTATTATTATTATTATTATTATTATTATTAAGTAATTAAAAACCTCCTCTTCAGATCATCACAGGAGTACTCACGCGACAGGAGCAGCGGTGGGGGGCGGTCACAGGGGAGGGGGCTGATGGTGAACCCGTGGGAGGGGGGGATGGTGCCGGGGAGCGGTGGGATGGCCGGCCGGGCGCTGCAGGGGACGGCCGCTGCTCCAGACATCGTGGCGTCCATTAACCACCTGAGTCGTATGGATAACCCAGAGTCCGAACTGGCACTGAATATTCTCAACGCTGTGCTAACTAATGTGAGTCTGGACTGGGTGTTGGGGGGTGAGGGGATGACCTAGAGTGTGTTATGTAAGTGTGTGGGAGGGGGAGGGGAGGGGGAGGTCAGTGTTAGGGGTGTTAACCAGTGTGGGTGTCTTAGAGTGTGTTGCGTAAAGGTTTGGGTTTAAGTTTGGTCTTTGTCGATGATGTTAAGGTAATTGTGGGTCTGTTTGATGGTCTTATTTATGTATCAAGGTATATCTTTTTATTAATCGATTTATTTATTTATTTTTTCACAACTTTAAGGAGGAATTAACTGTTTTCTTGTTTTCTCTCAACAAACAACAAGCCAAAATGAAAACAGCATAGCATCATGATATATCCTGTTCGTTGTTACTTTTCAAACCATATCTTTGCATCAGCGTAAATATTTTTGGTTTCCTTTTCTCTTGTGCATCTGTTTCCTTTTTTCCCTCTCCTCTCAGCTAACAGAGGTCGTCTTGCATAGGCTGGGTCAGGTTCCTTGGGTATGTGGGTTGTAACTCTGTCTCCTCACAGAAAGAAGAGACACAGTGGGCAAGACAGAGGGACTGGGAAGGCGGACAGAAGAGGAGGATGGACTGGGTGAGTAACAGAAGTAGTAGTAGTGATAGTAGAGATAGCAGTAAAATATCTAGTTGTGTTATTAGTCATAGTAGTAATAGTAGAAGTAATACCAGTAGTAGAGATAGCTTGGTCACATTAGTAATGGTAATAATAGTAATAGCAGGATGTTATTTAACTGTATAAAAGAAAGATTAAATCCATATATAAAAAATGGCAGAACCAGTAGCAGCAGTAGTAGTAAGAACACCCTGGTCATAACAGAAGTAGAACCATAACAATTCACTATATAAAACAAAAAGCACCAAACTAATATAGCATCAACAACAACAGTAGTAGTAGTAGTAGTAGTAGTAGTAGTAGCAGTAACACTAACCGCAACACTTTACCAACAGGATGACCAATATTACGGGTCTGGCCGCGGCATCCTACCCACCCCCCAGATGCCCCCACGCAAACTGCCCCGGCGTGACCCTAACATTGGCCCTGCGTACTCCTGGGGCGTGGTGGGGGGCTTTGTACCAGGGCGGCCGGGGAGGGGGCGGGGTGGATCAACAGGGCCAGGGTACAAGATGAAGAAAACATTGCCAGCTAAGAAGAAAATAGGAGCTAAGGAGGTCAAGACAAGTGGTGGTGGTGGTGCTGGTGGTGGTGCGAAGACCGAGGACAAGACTAAGGCGGGCAAAGTGGAGGAGGGGAAAGGTGAGATGTGCTGTTTGTGTGTGTGCGTGTGTGTGAATTTTGCAGTAGTTTTTTAGGTTTATGTATGGAGTGATTTACTGGATTTACAGAAACTATTAACTGTGAATATAATAGATCAAGATAGACTATTATTGATTTTCTTTTGCATACTATTACTCCTGCTACTACTACATGGACTACCACTACTAATAATAATAAACAGCATTATATTAACACCTCAAAATACACGAACAACCATAAACAGAAATATAACAAAATGAAACACTTTTTTTAATACTGAATCTCCCCTGCGGTTTACAGTAACATAACTTTGACTCCCTGTACAGGTAAGGAGCCAGAGACAGGCAATGGGAAGAAAGCAGAAGGTGATGAAGGGAAGGCAGAAGCAGACGAGGAGGGCACAGCAGAAGGGGAGGCTGCAGCAGTAGGAGACACAGCAGGGGCGAAATCTAGGTGAGGTATTGAAATTGAATGGGAGTGACTTAATGTATTGTAACTGTATAGAATTGTATTAAAGTTATCATGTCTCTTTGTTATGTCTTTATTCATGTTCTGTTTCCCTCCTTCGTTCAGTGCTGGAGAGACAGAGCAGAAGAAGAAGGAGCTGGAACCAAAGAAGAAGAAGGAAGAGGTGAGAGAAAGAGAGAGCAAGAGATCATTTTCATCAACACATAAGCAAATAGATAGATACTTATTTACCAACCACAAATCTTGCATATGTAGACCTGACATCATAATTTATACCTCATTACAAACACAAAGTCACAAGTTATACAGGTGAAGTTACATACATATTACTCAAATGGATGATACTAATGTTGTGTTTGTTTCTTGTGCCCTGCCCCAACCAGTGCCCTGTGCCTCTGTCCTACCTGCGTTGCCACATTTGTCACATGCACAAGTTCAACAATGGCTCGGTAAGTAGCAGTAGTAGTAGTAGTAGTAGTAGTAGTAGATTGAAATGCAGTCTAGGTTTGTTTAATTTTCCATCTAAGAAAGTCAAGGTAATTTTTGCACTAGTAGTAATAGTTTATTGACAAAATCATATCCAAAAAAACAAAAAAAAAGTCAAAATATAGTCAAGATCTTTCAAAATATCACCTGCATTAGAAAAAAAATTAAATAGCCTATTGTATCAGTATTATTAACATAACCTTACCTGTCTACCTATCATTCCTTATCTCACCTTCCTATCTTACCTGTCCTTTCCTTCCCTATTATTACCTCTCACCTGCCTCACCTATCATTACCAGCCTCATCTGCACTTTCCTTCCCTATCATTACCACCCTTACCTGCCTCACCTGTCATTACCTGTGCTCATCACCTCCCCTGTGGCTGCTTCCAGAACTTCATGGACCACGTGAGAAGCAAGAAACACCGGCGCATTACTCTCTACTACCAGGAGAAGATCGACTCCTCTCTCAAGATGCTCAAGGCTCAGTCCTGGGTGAGGAAGAGGGAGAGGGGGTATTCTTGGGGTGTGTGGGAGGGAGAGGGCGTGTTCTTGGGGTGGGAGGGAGAAGGGAGGGGTTCTTGGGGTGTTTGCAAGGTTTGTGTTTGTGTTATGTTTGTATCTTTCTGTCCTTGCTTGTTGGGGTGACTTGAGGACTGTGAGAGAGAGAGAGAGAGAGATGGAGTGTTTGTGGTGTGTTTTTGGGATTAGTTTGTGTTGTGTGTTCTTTTTTTCTTGTTTGTTTTGTGTGTGTGTGATAATAATAATGATAATAATAAACGGTTTATTATTCAGGCAGTTTACAAACTGCAAATGTACAGAGAGGGGTGGGGGAATACTTAACATTAATCCTAAAGCTAAGTCTAATCTAGAAGCGAAATACTATTTATTGATTGATGGTTCGCACCATGGTGGGAATCGCTCTGAGTCTGTATCTGTCCATGTGCGGTGCCTTTAGGGGCGTTATCTTGTTGTGGTGTCTTGTGGTACTGACCGGGCAAGGTGCGTCAGGCGGCAGCATGTGTCTGAGACGTGGATGATGCAGAAGTCCCCTTCCAAACTCCTCCAGAGCCTCTCACTGCCTGGTGGATAGTCTGGACAGACTCAGGGTGGTCAGGGGTTCATCATAGGTGGTGTAGACAGGGCCAAGGATGATCCTGCACGCCCTTTTCTGCCAGAAAAAACTGAGGTCACTATCAATAAGGGACGGGGAAGGCCAACATGCTGGCCAAGGCTGCTCTAGAGTGCCTAAGGTCACTCGTCCTTCCCGTGTGAGGTCGAGATGGTGTGTGTGTGTGTGTGTGTGTGTGTGTGTTTCTGTTTTGGTTTCCTGTGAGTGTTATTCATTGTGTTTTCTAATATTTTTGTATGTGTGTATTTTCTCCATATTTTTTTCTGTGTATGCTCCAAAAGTGTGTGTTGGTATATAAATGCAAGTGTGCATCTGCCTGCAAAACCCTTTCTACTCAAGTATATGTTATTACCAGTCATACCAGTAAGACAACAACAACAACAACAACAACACTGGCATCCCTCACATACATACCATTACCTACCTTTGAACCAATAAGACAAACAACAACAACAACAAAGTCTGGCATCCCTTGCATATATATATCACCAGCCTTATCATTGAACCAGTTAGCCAAACAACAATAACACCAACAACAGCAACAACAACAACACACTCTGATCTCTTGCAGCTCAAGTCCCAGCGTCACATTGTCTCCATGGTAAAGCAGAAGGGTCGCATCACCAGGTGTGACACGTGCGACTGCCCCATCAAAGGCGGACAGGGGCCTCATCTTTACCTCAGGGAGCATGCTGTGAGTGTGTGTGTGTGTGTGTGTGTGTGTGTGTGTGTGAGAGGAAAGGTGAGGTGAGGTTAGGTGAAGTTAGATTTGGTTTGGTTAGGTTGTTAAGTTAGGTTTAGTTAGGTTAAGTTACATTAGGTTAGGTTATGTGTTTTGGTTTGATCAGGTTGTTAGGTAGGTTAAGTTAGGCTTAGCTAGGTTAGGTTACATTAGGTGAAGTTTGGTTAGGTTAGGCTTAGATTAAGTTAGGTTAGGTTAGGTTAAGTTAGGTAGGTTAAGTAAAGGAATTGTAGTAGTAGTAGTAGTAATAGTAGTCATCATTTTGTGTATTTGAAAGTCAGATCAAAATTTGTGTTGGAAAGACAGTGCTTCTATCTATTCAGTCCTGTAGTAGTAGTAATAGTAGTAGTAGTTGTCATCATGTATATTTGAAGGGTAGATAAAAATTAGTGTTTGAGTGAGTGGTTTGTTCTGTGTGTTCACTCTGCCTCCTCCCCACCAGCTGGTGTACCACTTCACCAAGTGCTTCACCTGCAAGAAGAGGTTTGCTTCCAGGGCGGAGCTGGAGGCACACAAGCTCACCTTCCCCCACATGAAGGTACACCAACTGAACACTTTGTCACAGAGAAGGATGGATTTGCTTTTTCTTGCTTCTTTCTTTTTTCTTTTCTTTCTTTTTCTTTTTGTTTTTTTTTCAGGGAAGGAGAGGTTTGTTTGTTTGTTTGCTTTTTCTTTCTTTTCTTATTTCTTTATGGTTTTCTTTTTTTGTTTTTGTTTTATCTTTTCTTTTTTATTTTAATGATTCTTTTTGTTTCCTTTTTTCTCTTATTTTGTTCTTCTCTCTTGCTTTTCTTTCTTCCTCTCCGTTCCTCCTCTCCAGCGCATTTAAGACCACCACCATCTTAATACATTCACATTACCCCTTTTAAAACTCAACCACCATTACCTTTACATTAAGACAGTCACCCCTTAAAAGTTGCATCTTTCCTTACATTCTCTAGTCATCCTTTCCAATATCTTTCCTGCCCTGTCTTTCTGATACCGTCTCAGTCCCTCCATCTCTGTTGTAGGCTCAGCTCAGGACCTCCTCAAGTACTCTCACAGTCCCTCCCTTGCTGTGACTTACCTCTCCTTCTCTTTTCAGGCTCAGAGCATTCAAGACAGCATTGCACGGGAGAGGTTCTTGAGGAAAACTAGGAAACAGGGGAAGGAAACTGTCATACCTGAGCAGAGTAAGTAGTAGAAGTAGTTGTAGTAGTAGAAGTAGTAGTAGTAGTAGTAGTTTTAGTGTCTGGTTTCGTTGACATTGTGTTTGTTGAGTTTTTCTGGTAATAGTAATAGTGGTTTGTGTTTGTGTGTGTGAGAGAGAGAGAGAGAGAGAGAGAGAGAGAGAGAGAGAGAGAGAGAGAGAGAGAGAGAGAAAGAGAGAACACCATCCCTCTACTACCAAAAGAGAGAGAACCACCCATATTCCTTACTTAGAGACAGACATACAGACATCACCCTCACCCCCCTACCCCTCCTCACCCCTTCCCTGTGTTGCAGAGTTGACAGAGGAGTTTCATGAGATGGTGACACAGATGCAGCTTAATAACCTTAGCACACAGGTGTGGAACAAGGACACCATACCTGTCTACGACCCTGCCACGCCCATAGGTAAGCCACACACACCTGTCCTGTCCACCTGTGTTGCTTTGTTTTATTTATTTATTTATTTTCATTTATTTTTTATGTATTTATGTATTTATTTATTTGTTTTTTTCCTTCTTTGGTTGGTTTGATGTTCTTTCTGCCTGCATTCCCTCTTTTATTCATTGTTTTTTCTCTTTTCTTCATTGTTTCCTTCCTTTCCTTCATTCCTTCACTTATTCTTTCCTTCCTCATCTGTCTGGTTAGGTTAGGTAAGCCATACACCTGTCCTTTCTACTACTACTACTACTACTACTACTACTACTACTCCATTATTATTTATTTACGTACAGCAGGAATGCATGGTTGGACTGAATCATGGTAACTTCAGTTAAATCTTATATATTTTAAACCATATTAAACTAAAAAGTCTAACATAAATTGAGAATCACCTGTACTACTACTACTACTACTACTACCACCAGGCTTGAACCACTTGGTGAAGCAGTCACTGTTTGTTTGTGCCGTGTGCCCCAAGAAGGTGAGCCAGACAGCACACGAGGCGCTGGAGCACTGCAAGAGCCGAGAGCACTATGACTGCTACCAGGCACACCTCAAGGCCCTGGAGGTGAGCTGGGGTGGGGGACATGAGGTAATATAGTAAGGGGGACTGTAGAAGACTAGTTAACCCATATAAGGGAGGTTTACAGCCCTTAAAACTCTCATTGTCTTGTATTTAACTTGTTGATACTAAGTCCTGGAGGTGAGCTAGGATGGGGAGGGTAAGGGGGACTGTAGAAGACTAGTTGACCCATACAAGGGAGGTTTACATCCCTTAAAACTCTCATTGCCTTGTATTTAACTTGAATCGAAGTCCTGGAGGTGAAAACAGTAAGACAAAAATGAGGAAAGAAAATGTGTCGGCTAAAATTATAAGATAAATAAAAAATAGCACAGTAGATAGGCCACTATTAAAATCTTGTCACTTTATTCACCTTGTAAACAAACTGGCAGAGACCGTTTATATTTTTTCTGGTTGTTGGATTGACTAGCGCCTCTGTAAGTAAGCCCTGGAGGTGAGGTGCAGCAGGGGACATAATATAACACAGAAATACAGGAATAGAAAAGCCACTTTGACACACATAAGCCAGTTTCTGAGCACCTAAAGTTTACCTTCTCTTCACGACTCAAAAAACAACAATACTCCTGACTTAGAATCAAGAGGATCTATAGAAAAAAACACTGTAAATTTTATTGTTCCTTAAAATATTGGCATTTTTCTATTATTACTCAAGTTTTCTATGATATTCCCTCTCATTTCAGGAAGAGGCAAAAAACAACATTCATAACTTTCAATTCAGAGGATCTATAAAAAAAAAGACAAAATTTGAGTGTTCCTTAAAATATTGGTGTTTTCTATTATGACTCAAATTTTCTATGATATTCCCTCCTCTTATTCAGGAGAAGGAGGCGAAAGGAGAGACATCAGACAAGGAGAACGAGAAAGAAGAAAGCACTGATAAAAAGGAAGCCACAGAGAAACCAGAAATAAAGAAGGAAAAGGAGGAGGAGGAGGAGAACAAAGATGAGAAAGAAACTGACAAACTAAATGAGGAAGAGGAAGAAGAGGAGATGGAAATAAAGATGGAAAATGAAGATGATGGAATGAAAGATATGGACAACATGGAAGTTATTGATGAAGAAGGAGAACAAGAAGAGGAAGAAGAGGAAGAGGAGCAAAATGTCAATAAAGATGTACAAGAAGGCAATGAGGAGGAGGAGGAGGAGATGGGAGATGATGTGCTGGCATCCGTGGAAGAGGTGGGAGAGGATCTTGAAGAGGAGACTGAGCTGGAAGAGAAGGAAGAGGAGAAGAAGGAGGAGGAGGAGGAAAAGGTAAGACTTGGGGTTATTTTCATTACTTCCTTCTTTTATTCATTTTTCCTTCCTTCCTTTCTTTCTGTGTCGTTAAGATTCTTGGTATTTATCTGTATTTTCATTCCTGTTCTTCCATTTTCTTTCTTTTATTCTCTTTTCTTTTCTCATTGTCTCCTTTTTCATACCTTGAGATTTTCTTTCCTTTCTTCCTTCATTTATTCCTTTCCTTTCATTTAATTTCCTTTCCTTTCCTTTCTTTTCTTCCCTTCCTTCCTTTTTATCTCTTCTTTTCTTTCCTTTGCTCTTTTCCCTTCCTTCCTTCCTTCCTTCCTTCCTTCCTTCCTTCCTTCCTTCCTTCCTTCCTTCCTTCCTTCCTTCCTTCCTTCCTTCCTTTACTTTCAACTTAAAACCATTTCTTCCTCCCTTCCTTCCTTCCTTTTCTTTTCTTTTTCTTTTTTCTTTCTTTCTTTCTTTCTTTCTTTCTTTCTTTCTTTCTTTCTTTCTTCCCTTCCCTTCCCTTCCCTTCCCTTCCCTTCCCTTCCCTCCAACTCTAAACCACTTCACCACCACCACCACTAATAACCTACTCTAATTACAGGTAAAGGACACAGGTGAGAAGACCACCACCTCAGCAACTTCTGCAACACCTGAGGACAAGACAGGAGCCAGGTAGGATGGTCATAGGATGCCAGAAGGATGTGGTGAAGGATGTTTTGTCTGGGAAGAATTATGAGGAAGTGAAATTGAGTTGTTGATTTGTAGATAAAATGATAAAAGATGAATAAGTGAAATGAAAAAAAAAAGAAAAAAAGAAAGAAATGTGGTGTTTTGGAATATATAGAGCAGTGGGGGTTAGTGTGTGTGTGTGTGTAAGGGGGATGATGTATCTTTGTTAATTAGAAAGAATATTAGAGATGAATATAATGGTGGGATATATATCAATTTTTTTTAGTTCAGAAGAAATAAGTTTGGTTTGAGTTTATATATGAATGGAAAAAGCTAAAAGAGAGAGAGAGAGAGAGGGGGGGGGTAAGATTTATAATGAACTGGAATGTAAAGCAGTACAAAGCTGTAAAAAAAATGGATTGATATTTACTTTAGATTAATTTGTGTAAAGTAGAGAAAAAAAAAATGTGTTTTGAGTTGATGTATCAGTGTAACCTAGAAAATGGAGGAGAAATTATTGTTTCTTTAAATTTTATGTCATTGTAAACTAGAAAATGTAAATAAAGGGATTTTTCATTCTATAGATCATTATAAAATTGAAAAGTAATATGGGAGTGAACTTTTTTTTTATTTATTTTATTTATTTATCTTTTTATGCCATTGTAAACTCAAAAAATATAGAAGTAATGTGTTATATTTTTTGCTTTGGTACATTAATTTCACAGTTGATCAGTTTATAATTCCTGTTGTTGTCATCCTTGTCCTGTTCATGCTTTGAGTGGGCCAAGACCTGCTAGAACTCTCCTGCTTGTATAACAAAAGAAAATGGCACAGTTTTTACTCTTGATTTCCACCCCAAAATATTAGCCACTGTATTTGTTGAGGATTTCCACCCCAAAAGTTCAAAATAATCGCTGTATTTGTTGAGGTTCATGTGTGTGTGTGTTCGCAGCATCACACCTGTCACTTGTCACCTGTGTGTGTCTAATGCACCTGTGTGTTTTGTCCCAGCTCCTCCCAGAACAAGCCCGCACCTGAGGACATACCCACACCCACCCCTGCATCCACCCCTGCACCCAAGTCTGCACCCAAGCCTTCACCCACCCCAGCACCCACTCCAGCACCCACTCCAGCACCCACTGCAGCACCCACCCCTGCACCCAGCACAGCCCAGGGGAAGGCTCAGGGCAGGCAGGGACGTGGCCGAGGCAGGGGAAGGGGCAGGGGTGTGGCGTGGGGGAGGAGAGTGTAAAGTGTGTGGGTTAGGTTTGTGTGTGGTGCTTGTCTGGGCCGCTCCATGTGTGGGAGACCTCAGCTGGTGTAGAGATGGATAGATAGATGTGTGTGTGTGTGTGTGTGTGTGTGTGTGTGTGTGTGTGTGTGTGTGTGTGTGTGTGTGTGTGTGTGAGGGATTTGTACTTCATTCAAGCATCTTTTATTTTCACTACTGTTGATATCTTGTTCACTACTGGAAGATTAGTACTAAGATGTGATTCTTGTTATTTTTAAGGATATTATTCCAATGGTTTTCTCAGTTTTTGTGTGATTGCATTTCATTCTTGTTGTACTGAGAGAGATAGAGAGAGAGAGAGCATTTACTCTCTCAATATGTAAAAGAGAAAGAGAGACAAGAAGTAAATAATTGAAGATGAGAAAAGAAGCAACTGGAGAGAGAGAGAGAGAGAGAGAGAGAGAGAGAGAGAGAGAGAACAGACCGCATTGCACAAACTAATGATAAAAAAAAACTCACAACCATTCCAAAAAACATATTAGTTTTGTGAGTAGAATTTGCCAGAAAGGAAATTTGAGATGCAGGAGTGTGTGGGAGAGGCAAAGGATATGTAGGAAGCCAGATTACTGTGTGAAGGATGTGTAGGAGAGGCTGAACATATCCTGTACACTGTGTCAGGATGGTTAAGGATGGTTTGGAAGGGAGCTAGTGTATGAAGGATGTGTAGGAGTGGGTACTGTGTGTTAGGAAGGATTTGTGTTACAGGAGATGAGGATATGTGTTTTTCACCACAATTATGTGTAGAGGGTGGTGTTAAGACTATAGGAAGGTTCGATTAAGCTGGAGCATCATTCCTAATCTTGTCTTAATAAATGTATGCAAACTGACTGTAAACTCTCTCTCCTTCAGTGTTCATTTGTATATTTATCAGTTTTTGGGGTCAAGATGTCACTTTATTTATTTATTTATTTATTATTGTTATTTTGTTTGTCTTATTTTTTTTTTTCTTTGTGTTGGACAGTTTACAAGTCTCTTCCAGTTTTTGTGGCAGTGGATGTGGTTTCTTTCTGTGATGCTTGTCCTTGCCATGCCTTCCTTCCCAGTGACTGCCATGTGTAGGCCTGATGGCTCCTTGCAGCTTCCCTTTTGTACATCCACACTCAGCATCTCCAGGTGTTGACTGTTTACCTTTTTTGTGTCTTCCTCCACATATAAATAACACACACACACACACACACACACACTCCAGGTCTTTTCAGATATTCAGCATTCATTCTTATCATGCCTTCACACACTCACAGCATCTCCAGGTCTTCACACTCACCATTCCTCCTTATCCTTCACTCCATACAGTATCCACTCCACATAGCCTGCCCTCTTATCCTTCAGTCCTTCACTAAGCCTCCATCTCTCAGTCCACACAGCCTTCACCCCCTTCTTTACTCCACACAGCCTCCCCCCACATGCTTCACTCCTTTACTCAGCTTCCCTCCTCATCTCTCAGTCCACACAGCTTCCCCCCTCATCTTTTACTCCTCCACACAGCATTCCTCATCTCACACCATCCAAGCCATCCACATCTACATCTCACACCTGCAGCATCCCTGGAATCACATCAGTGCCCCCCAGGTGACAGGTGAGCTCAGTTTTAAGAGATTAAATGACTTGTCTAATTGTCTTCTATTTAATTTTTCGTCACCACCACCTTCACCAATCTTTAGGACCTAGACATGCTGATTATACTGTTTGTCATGCGTATTTTTAATTCTGGAGTAGGGAAGTGAAATAATTGATTTCATATTAAGAGCTAAAGTAAGAACGTAAGAAAAATAAGGGCTGGTGCAAGAAATTAATAGGCCTACAAGCGGCAGTCCCTATTTGAAACATGCCTGCGTATTTTCACCTATCATCCCTATCCATAAATTCGTGTAATCTTTTAAAACTACCTAATGACAATGCTAACAACCTGGTTTGTTTGTCTCTACCGCGTGGATAAAAATTTTTCCTTAACTACCTTGTTGTATTGCTTGTAATGGTTGATGTATTCTGGTCTGCAACCATCATTTGTATCTTGTTTGTATTCTTGTATTCTTAAGCAATTCATTTCAAAATAATGGCTAAGATAGTTAGTCTTTGCCATGCGGATAAAATATTTCCTCTAACTACCTCGTTAAATTAATCTGCTTGTAATTGTTAATGTATTCTGGTTTGTGTTCTCCATTTGTATCTTGTTCGTATTCTTAAGCCCTTTGTTCTTTCACCAGGACTGTTAACAAATGCCACAGACGTGATTGGTCAGGTTCTCATGGGTGTTCTCCTCATTAATGACGCAGGGTTCTCACCAAACCATCACTGAGTCATGATATTGCCATTATCACTTCATTAACTTTCACTACAGGCTGTAAAACTATCACCCAAGGAAACACACTTGTAAATCCCTAACAGTTTGTACTATACCCTGCTAAAACATCCCTAAAACCACGATAACTTACAGTAAATCAAAGGAAATTGTCACTAAACCATGAAAATACCCTTGCAAAATTCAGATCACCTCACTAATTATAATTTCAATCACTAAAGCCACGAAAACATCCTTGGAAAACCAAATAACTTTACCTTGGGTTTCTTAAAAGTAGTGGAGGTCTTTTCTTTTCTTCCCTTTTGTTGCCTTAGCCCGGTGTCCCTCTAATATGAAAAAAAAAGACATTGAAGCGTTCGAGACAGCGAGAAAGTTCCGAAGCTTCAGCAGATGTGAACTGACGCCTGACTCTAGCGGCGTCGCCCTCTCCACTTCCGTCCGCCGCCCAGGTAAGGTCAGTGTTGGTTTGTGACTTTTCTGTTTGGTGGTGAATGATGGCGTGTTCCTGGTGATGGTGCTTGTGCTGTGTTGTGGTGGGCTTGATGAATCTGTAAGGGCTTCGTTGGGGCGAGGTAAGGTGAAAATGAGTGCAATGAATCCAGCTTTATTGGTACTCGTGTTGGCTGTTCCTCTCTCATCACCTTGACAGTCGACAGGTGCGTGACAATCTCCTATCGTCATACTGTAACACTCTGCTGGTTGTTATGTCAGGTGTCTTCAGGATTGAGGTGGCAACAGCGGGGACAGGACCACGCAACACTGAGTACAAAGTTGTGTTTAGTGTAATTACCTTCAGATCATTATCATTCACTTTCCCTCGCCCTCCTTGTCCTGCTCTTCAGTGACATGACGCTCCCACGGCACACGGAGCCACTACCAGGTGAGCTGTTATCTCTTCAGGTGTAATCTTTTAATGGTGTAATCTTTTAACTTGTAATGGCTCGTTTATTGTAATGAGCATTTGGAGTTATGGAAAGTTCAATACTGAGGTGTTTTTGGTCCTTGGGCAACTTATTGGTGTTGAGGCGTCTTGCGTTTTCGTTATTTTGGATTTAGAGTAGTGTAAATATTTGTACAAATGTGTCGAGTAACGACCTGGTGTACTGTTTGCGTCGCTTAATTGAAATCTTTACCGTCTTTACTCATCGATTTCTTTACTAATTGATTGTGCTAATTTCTTTACTAATTGATTGTGCCAAGAGTATTTACTGTTAGGTCATGCCAACCACGTGCCCCCGCTCCGCTGCTTCACAAGGCGCCCCACGGTGCTACAGCCAGCCCGGCGCTCCACATTGGCGGCCTGAAGACCCACGCATCCCAGCGACCCAGTAAAAGTTGTGTGCTGGCAGGTCGCTCCTCATGCTGCCGTTTTAGATGCTAGCCTGCCCGAGCGCTCCTCTCTTCCCGCTCCTGCCTCTCTGCCTGCGACGCGCCTGGGGTGTCTGGCTGGGTGAGTGGCTTAATTCAAATTGACAGTTTCAATTGAACGTTCCCAGTTACTTTTAAATCGGTTAATTCTGATGTTTTATTCAAATAGTTGTTAAAAATTTATCTTTTAAAATTCGTTTGTTTCCAATTCAAATCTACGTCGTCTGTCCTGCAGATGAGTAGTGACGCTGCAGTGACCTTGCAGACTGGCGGCGGCTGCAGCACTCCCCTGCAATACGTCCCCTGCATTGCTGTAACAAAGCAGCCGTGTGAGCATAGTGAGTGAGACTCGTGGGCTGGCGCGCCGCCGGTTAATGAGCATCAGTGTTGTAAGAGTCCGAGGGGCTCCCAAATATAGATATTGTTTTTAGTTTTTTTATTTTTTTTTATTAAATTTTCCTTCTCTGAAAATGGTCGTGGTGTTTCTCCGGAGAGTCTTCGAGGTATTGTAAGCCAGTAGCGAACGAGTGAACTACATGGTTTTGTTGAAGTTAAGCTTCCACTCTGGCACTCGTCAACCTCTCTCCACACAGCTGGCATCGTATTCACATCCAGGAAAGGGAAACGGACACTGTTATTGTATTCTATATCTATGCATAATATATAATTTCATACAATATAGCCTCTTATCTACATGGTGTACAGGTCCCCTATGCACAGTGAGAGGAACAAGGGGGTGGAGGTAAGGACGTAGCTAAATAGAATCCCATACTTGATGGGGTAGAGGAACCGGGGGGGGGGAGAGGGGATAAACGTGAAAACCAAGATGCCTTGATGTTGATGGCTTATCGCAGGAGGTGAAGCAGAGGCAGCAGGAGGGCTGGCAGCAGCAGGGCGGGGGCGGGGGCGAGGCCAGCTGCGGCATCTCCGTCTCCATCGCCGCCCTTGATGAGATCCCACAGGGTGTTTGCTGCAAAGGAAACTGATTGCAAACCTCTGCAAAGGGATTGGGGATGTGCTCTGTAAAGGAACATTAGAGATGCCTAAAGGAAACCGAGAAACGCTGAGCAAAACACCCTGAACCTCTGAACTGAAATACCAAATACCACACCCCATACCCCCCCCTATCCCCTTCATTTTCCCCTCCACTGCCACCACCCTGCTATTTTCCCTCCTTTCCATTCCTTTTTCTCCTTCCCTTTACTCTCTCCTCCCCTCTCCATTCCTTTTTCTCCTTCCCTTCCCTTCCTCTCCCCCCACTCCCATTCTCTCCCTTTACTCTCCTCCCTTCCCTCACAGCACACCTGATCCTCTCCCTCCCCATCCCCCAGACTCACTCTTGTACTCCTCCAGCAGTGTCTCCTCCTCCAGGCCCCCGCAGGTCCTGTAGGGCAGCTTCTTGGGGCGGTCCGGGTCAGGGTACACGCCCCTGATGGTAATGGTGGGGTGGTCCAGAATGCCGCCAGCCAGCACGCGGGAGAAGTCCAGCTCAAGACGACCTGCGCTGGGGCCTGCGTCAGGAGAGGAGAGGGGTGAGGGGAGGTAGTGTGAGGGTGTATGGGAGGGGAAGGTGCGTGTGTGAGGGGTATGGGAGGAAGGGAAATGAGAGGAAAACTTGAGAAAAACTATTGTGATGCCATTATGAGGCGAAAGGAGGAGAGCGAGTGATGATGATGATGAAATGAAATGAGGGAAGACTGTGAGAATAGGGAATAGGAGAAGAAATAGAAGAGTTACGTGAAGGAGTATGTAATGGATGAAAATTAAGAGGAAAAATTTCATAATGCCACAAATGAGGACTCAGCGTGACCGATGAGATGAGACAAGGAGAGGAACAGAAGAGAAAAGACTTAAATATGATTGATAAAGATTTGTATGAAAGGGAGAAGAAAAAACAAAATAGACGAAAGGAGGTAATAGGATGAGAAATGAGAGAAAGGAAACGATAGACGAAGGGAGAGAAAGAGAAAAGTAGTGAGAAACATGAAAAAAAAAAAAAAATAGGCGAGAGGGCTGAAATGAGAAACACACGAAAGTAAAATATAAAAGAACAATGATGAATTATCGAAGAGGGAAGACAAAGAAAACTGACTAATAAAAAAAGTAAAGGACTAACTAAAGAAAAAAAATCTTTCATTCCTTCCCTCCCCTACCCTACCCCACCCACTCACCCATGAAGTGCACCACGAAGGTCACGCACTGCTGGTCACTGGAAAAGGTCACCGTCTGGAGGTCAGCTGCCAGGAACCACTTGGGCGCCCCTAACACCTCGCGCATGTCCATCATGAAGGTAGGCCTGGAGGAAGAGGAGGAGGAGGAGGAAGAGGAAGAAGGTGGGTGGAGAAAGGAGGGAGAAAAGTGGGGGAGATGAGAAAAGATGACAATTTTTTTTATTTATCTATCTATTCATGTGTCTACTCACTTATCTATCTATCTATGAGTATTGCTGTAACTCTCTCTCTCTCTCTCTCTCTCTCTCTCTCTCTCTCTCTAACACCCATCCACCCCTCTCAAACTCCCCATCCACTTCACCATTCCCGACTCCCTCACTTACACAGAAAATTTGGGCGCCTTTCTGATAATGACCCACTTAATTATGTCATCGTCTGGTTCTATATTGGCGCAGGCGAACCGCTCCACTCCCGCGTTCTCCGTGTGGATGATAATGGCCCGGTTCATGATGCCGTGTGGACCAGCTGTGTGGAGGGGAGAGAGGTGAGTGAGGCTGGTGGAGTGGTGATGGGGAAGTGAAGGGTGATGAGAGGTGGAGAGGGAAGGGATTGGATGGGTGGAGTGAGATGGAAGAAAGAAAGGAAGTGAAAAGAATATAAGAGGAAAAACAAAAGAAGGGAAGAAGGAAAGAAAGAAATAGAGGGAGAGGGAAAAACCAGAAAAGGGGAAAATGAAAGAAAAAGTGAAAGAAGGAAACAAAGAAACAAAGAGGGGAAAAATACAATAAAGGGGAACGAACCAAAGAAAAAGATAAAAAGAAGTGAAAGAAAAATAAGAAAAGAAAACAGAGAACGAGAATGACAAAATATATAGACAAATATTAACACACACACACACACACACGTACGTACACAGGGGCAGATTGCGATCCACAAACACGAATCGCTTGTCTCCAACGTCAATAGTACCAAGACGGCCAGAGAGGTCCCCAACATCGCAACGCAGGGGGACTTCTGGGCCACACTCTCTCTCGTAGTAATCCCGCTGTGGGGAGAGACGGGGGTGAGTGAGTGTTAGTGAGGTGGGTGGTGGGTCAGTGGGTGGGTATGCAAAGGGATACAAGGGAAAGCCGAGGAGAAGAGAGCGTTTGGTTTCTGTGAGGGTGTTTGGCTGGAAAGAGGATGGGAAGAAAGGAGAGGGAGTAAAGAGTAAAAGGAAAAGAGGGAGAAAAGAATAAAGGGGAAAAAGGAAAGAAAAGAGGGAGCAAAATAAAACTGAGAGATGAAATAGAAACAAAAAGAAAAGAAAGGAAAAAATAAAGAAAGCAGAAAAAAGACAGAAGCAAGACTGACAATATAAGCAGGAAAAGAAAGAAAATAAACAAACAAACAAACAAGCAAGCAGGAAGGAAGGACAAACAAACAAACAAACAGAGAGACAGACAAAACCCTTCTCCCTCCCCTTCCATCTCTCCCCCTTCCCCCCAGGTAACACTCACGTCATTGGGGAAGGCCAGGTGAATGAGGTACGGATTCCACCTGTACCCCGCCGCTACACACCTGGACTGGAAAAATTTCACACCTGCGTCCACACCTACAGGGTTGACGTACACGGACCAATTGTGCCGCCGCGTCTGGAAACGTACACAGACTCAATACGTACATGACCGAACACATACAGCACATACGTACACATAAACGTGCGTATTTTGTTTCATTGGAATAAGAAAGAAAATAAATAGCTGGATGAATTAATGATATGAAGGGTAACAAACACTGAATGGAAATACAAAAAAAGAAAAAAAAATACGAGGATAAGTAGAAATATGAACGTAAATTTGAGGTGACATAGAGGAAAGTGAATTGTGTAAGGTGACAAAAATAAATGAGTGAATAAGGTGACGAAAGGTGAAAAAAAGGACGTAACAAGAGAGATAACATAAAATGAAAAAAAAAAAGAGAAGAGAAAAAACAGGTTAAAATAAAATAAAAAAACATGACACAAATATAATCGAAAAATAATAAAGACATTCACCCTTAAAAAAAAAAAAAAAAAGAAAGAAAAAAAAGGGTTAAAAAATATCAAAGCACAGAAAAAAAAAGAAAAGAAAAAAAAAAAAAAAAAAACACAATCATGAAAACAAACAAGGCGTCCCACTCACCACGTTCCTGTTGTTCCTGCCGGGGTGCTTCAAGTTCACCTCGATGAAAGTCTCCCCGAAAGAACCGTCCATGTACACCAACTGACGCTGTGTGTGTGTGTGTGTGTGTGTGTGTGTGGAAGGTGAAGGAAAGCGTTGTTATTATTGTTATTGTTCTTTATATCGTTGTTGTTGCTTTTTCTGTTGCTACTACTACTACTACTACTACTACTACTACTACTACTACTACTATAATAATAATAATAATAATAATAATAATAATAATAATAATAATAATAATAATAATAATAATAATCGTTGCTCTATTATACATTCATCCACTTTCTCTCTCTCTCTCTCTCTCTCTCTCTCTCTCTCTCTCTCTCTCTCTCTCTCTCTCTCTCTCTCTCTCTCTCTCTCTCTCTCTCTCTCTCTCTCTCTCTCTCCTACAGTCCTTCACTCCTCCAGTACCTCTCATATCCTACTGTATCCTACACCTACCCATCCTTCCGTATCCTACCGCTACTCTATCCTATCACAGTGTACCATATCCTGCGCATCCTTCACTCACCATCCTGACGTATCCTTCGGCGTATCCTTGAGGGTTGTGGAAGGAGGCGATGGCGGACACCTGGCGGGCCTCAGCAGGCGAATACCCCCACCCTATGCTGCCGCAGAACCACCTGGGGGAGGAGTAGTAGTAGTAGTAGTAGTTATAGGAGAAGGAAGAGGATAAAGAGGAGATAGAAAGACAAAATAACAATAAGAAAAAGAAAAAAGAAAACAAGAACAAGAAGAACAAAAAAATAACGAGAATAAAAATAAAGGAAAAAGAGAAAAGAAGTGATAAGTGCACACACACACACACACACACACACACACACACACACACACACACACACACACACACACACACACCTCAACACTTCCCAAAACACCCTTAAAACCCTCCCCTTCCTTTCTCAACACCCCAAAACACCCCAAAACACACACACACACACACTCACCTCGCGTTCTGCTGTATCTTATGAATCACCACGGACCGTCCCATGATCGAGGTGGGCCCAAACAGTTGCAGGTTCGTATCATTGTAAAACTCGTGCAGCCAAGTCTGTCCGTGCAGCCCCCCATACTTCCCTGAGAGGTCCCCCATCTCGTACAGGTCATCCGTGCCCTTGGTGGGAGCCGGGGAGTCACTCGGGGTTATGTTTAAAGGGTTATAGTGGCCAAGAGTTGTTGATGCCTCGCACGGGAATTCCAGCTCGCTTTCAACTGGGACCTGTGAATGAGAGAGTGAGAGAGAGAGAGGGTGCGGGAGAGAGAAACAGCGACAAAAACGAGGGTAGGAATAATAATAATAATAATGATGATAATAATGAAAGGTGAGAGTGAGAGAGAGGGTGTGGGAGAGAAACAGCGACAGAAACGAGGAATAATGATGAGAACAATGATAATAATAAAAAAAAATGAGTGAAGGGGTGTGGGAGAAACAGGAACAAGAAAAAAAAACAATAGGAATAATAACAAGAACAATAAGAAGAAGAAAAACTGAGTGAGTGGGTGAGAGAGAGAAACAGGAATGAAAACAAGAATAGTGATGATAAGACGAACAATAACAAAGTGGTGAGTGAGAAGAACAAAAAGAAGAATGATAACAATAACAACAACAACAATAACAACAATAACAGTAATAATAATAGCAAAAACAATACGCTACAAGAAGAAGAAGAAGAAGAAGAAGAAACACGAAAGAAACAAAAAGAAGAACAAGAAGAACAACAACAACAAGACCAAGAAACACAACAACAACAAAAATAAACAAAACAACAACAACAACAACAAATAAAGAAAAACACCACCACCACCACCACCACCACCACGACCACCACCACCACCACGACCACCACCACCACCACCACCACTCACCATATGCACGTGGTATCCCCCCGCCATGCCAGCCAGGCCCCGCAACTCCACCTCAGTATTGGTCAGGTCGTATTCTGACTCCTGCACAAACTCAATCTTGCCTTCCACCGCTCCTGCTCCCCTCGTCGCGTGCCACTTGCCCACCACGCCCTTGTGCCTAAAGATGCGGTGGATGCTGCGGTGGACCAAGTGGAGGAGGTGGATTACAAAGGATTATATAGGATTTCAAAGGGTTATAAATGATTGAAAAGGGTTATAAAAGTTTGGAAAGGGTTATAAAGGACTGCAAAGGGTTATATAGGATTGGAAAGTTGTAAAGGATTGCAAAGGGTTATAAAGGATTATGATAGGAGCTGAGGTGGAGGAGGATTACAAAGGACTGCGGTGGTTGTTGTAGTGGAGATGGATTACAAAGGGTTACAAAGGATTACAAAGGGTTACAAAGGATTACAAAGGGTTACAAAGGGTTACAAAGGGTTACAAAGGGTTACAAAGGGACATAAGCAGCAACACCAAAGAAAAGGAAGATAATCATGTGTTATTTTCGTTATTTTTTTCTACCTTCTTTCTCTTCCTCCTTATAACATCCTATTACTGTCCTATCCTACCCCATCCTATCCTATTACAACCTTACTTCATCCTATCATCTCCTATTTACACCCTAATATATCTACCCTATCCTATCCTAACCTATTCTATCAAATCCTACCTTACCTTCACCCAATCCTATCCAATCCTACAGTACCCCATCCTTCCTTCCCCTCCCCTCCCCATCACATCAACTCCTTACCTCATGCAAGCCATCCTATCACCACGGTGCTTGGGAGCGAAGTCATCATGTATTACTATAGAGTGTCCTAGGATGCTGTGGGGCCCCGAGAGAGGAAGGTTGGTGTCCGTCATCATCTTTTGTGTCTCCGGGGCGCCCTTCACTGTTCCCGAGACCCTGATGTTCCCGTGGCGCCCAGACAGGTCCCCTAGTTCACATTTGGAAGGTGTGTCCACGCCGCACCCCTTGTATTGATTCTCGTCTGTGCTTACCTGGTGAAAAAGGTGATTGAGTGGGGTTTTGTTGGGTTTAGTGAGGGCCTAACGGGTTTGTGTGGGGTTTTATGTTTTTTTGGGGGTTGTGTGGGTTTTTGGTGGATTCCATAAGGTTCTGGTGCTTGTGTGAGTGCTTAAAGGCTTGTTTTGATTGGTGTAGGGTCTGGATAATACAGCAGAAGGCTCCTCCTCGTCTGCTATAGAAACTGAAGTGGTGGGGAAACTAGGAGGAGAAGGGAAGAGTGTGTGTGTGTGTGTGTGTGTGTGTGTGTGTGTGTGTGTGTGGGTGGGGGGGGGGCATGCCGTACCTTGAAGGGGTTGTACCGCGGGCCTGCGCTGACACACCGCATGGTCCAGTTGTAGAAGTCCCTGCCGGGGGGGTGGAGGTGTACGTGCCAGCGGTGGTCGCCCGTGGTGTTCCTGCTGCCGTCAGAGTACACGAGGTAGGTCACCAGCACAGAGGTGTCGGAGAGCGGGTCATCCGCCTCCTGCTCGAATATAATCTCCCCCACCAGCGGGTATCGGAAGGTGACGGAGGCGCGCAGCTGTGGTCTGGTGGGGCGGAGGTTAGCACACACCCACCTCGCGCCCTCAGCCTTGTGCACCACCAGACTACGGCCCAACACTGAGCGCGGGCCGAAGAGAGGCAAGTTGTGGTCTGTAACTGTGGCATGCGCATCTTCCAGACCAAGGAGCATGCCGTGTTTCCCGCTCAGGTCCCCCAGCTCATACTGGTCGTGGGCACCAAGGCCAGGCTCTGGTGAGGAGGCCACGTCTACACCATAGGGGTTATAGTGACCCTTTGTGGCCGAGCAGTGCGCCACCCCAGGGTTCCTCGGGGGTAACGCTGGGAGCTCATGCACGTGAAAACCTCCTGCCATGCCCTTAAGGCCCTCCAGAGCCAGGGTGACGTCCGTGGGGGCAAAGAGCGACGCCTGTGTGAGTGTGATATGCCCCGTCACTCCCAGGGCATCGAACACCGCCCGGGCCTTCTTCGGCAGCACTGGTCTGAGCTTCGTGCACGCCCACAGGTGGTCAGGGTGCAAGGAGCCCATCACGGCCAGGTACAGCTTCCGCGGCCCCGTCAGGTCAGGCAGGGTCAGTTTTGTGGAGGTGTACATCTTGCGTGAGAACCGCGATCTGGAGGGAGAGGGCGTGACCTGATGTGACCTGGATTGTGTGACCTGGTGTGGAGTGAATGACCTGCTGTGACCTGGAGTGAGAGGGTGTGACTTTAATGATGTGACATGTGACTGACTGACTGACTGACAGATTGACTCTTTCTCTCTCTCTCATGCGCACAAAACCATCCCACAACACATCGAGAAACACACTCAAACACACCCAAAACACCCCAAAACACCCAGACAACCCCAAACACTCCAACACGTACTTAAAAACCCCAAGCAACACATCCATAACCCGTCAAAACACACTTAAGACACCCCTAAACACCGCCCCTTCACCTGTGCCCTCTTCTCACCTGGCCGCGGACACCCTGAGGGGCCCGTGAGCCGCAGTTAAGTCCCCCAGGGGGCAGCCGGTGTCGTCACACTTCTCTCTTCCCACGGAGTCGTAAACGCGGCTCAGAAAATTGCAAGATGGTCTGTTCTCTGTTGGCGAGTAGTAGTAGTAGTAGTAGTAGTAGTAGTAGTAGTAGTAGTAGTAGTAGTAGCCTTCTATCTTATAATACTTTTTCTCATCCATTTTTTTTTCCTCTCCATTCAAGAACACCCATTTTTTTTTTCCTTTCATCTTTTAACCCTCATTTTCTTTCTTCCTGTCCCTCTTTCCCCTCACCATCCCTCACCCTACACACCCTATCTCACCATTACTCTCCCCTCACCCTTCCACACCCTTTCTCACCCTTTCCTTCGTCCTTATTCTCCTCCATCACCCTTGGCCACACTCTTCTTCACCCTCCCTTCGCCTTACACACCCTTCCTTACCCTTATTCTCCCGTTCACCCTTCCCCTCACCCCTTCCCCTCCTCACCCTTCTCATCCAAGATATCAGTGATGAAGAGAGACCAATTGTGGTCGCCGCTAGCGGGGTCGTCAGCAGCTGTGTGGTAAACATCTGTAAATATTGTGGTTTGCAGGCCCTTCTGTGAGGCGTTCCCTGTACCCACGTCCCACGCCCACGTTCTGAGCCACACCGAGCCGCCCACGGGAGCCTGGAAGCGCGCCTCGTAGGTCCTCTCGCCGCCCACTCCCTGCAGAAGGCGGTGGCGGAGGAGGGAGTAATGAAGGGGTGTGTTGGGGAAAGTGTTTTGTTTGTAGTGTTGGAGGGAGGGAGGAAGGGAGGGTGGGAAAGGGAGGGTAAAAGGGAAGGGAGTGAGGGAAGGAGGGGAGTGAGGGAGGCGAGGGTGAAGAAAGGAGTAAAGTAAGGGAAATAAGGGGGAAATGGAAGGATTGATGGACAGAAGGAAGGAAAAAAAGGGAGGGGAATGAGGGAGGGAGGGAGGGAAGAAGTGAGGGGGAAAAAGTGAGGGAGGGGAGGAAGAAAGGAAGAAAAAGAAGAATTTAATTAGTGAGAAAATGAATGACTCTCTCTCTCTCTCTCTCTCTCTCTCTCTCTCTCTCTCTCTCTCTCTCTCTCTCTCTCTCTCTCTCTCTCTCCCCCCATCTCCCTTACCCTTCTTTCCTTCCCCCA
>NC_087191.1:11374466-11376966 GCF_035594125.1 Scylla paramamosain
GTGTGTGCAGTAATTGCAGGTAATATTGATAAAGAAGGAGAGGAAGGGATTAAAGAAGTGGAGGAGGAAGGGGAAGAGGAAGAGGAAGAAGGGGAATAGGAGAAGGAGGAGGAGGAAGAGGAGGAGGAGGAGGAGGGGAAAGACTTACATATGTACGTATACACATATCTACACACGCAGGTATGTACACACACACACACACACACACACACACACACACACACACACACACACACACACACACACACACAGATATGCCTCGGTAGAGAAAGAGATAAAGGGAGATAAAAATGACAGGGTGAATGAACTTAAAGAAGATAAAGAGAATGAGATAGAAAGTGAGATAGATAAGAGAGAAAGAAAATAAGAAAGAAAGAAAGGAAGGAAGGAAGGAAGGAAGGAAGGAAGGAAGGAAGGAAGGAAGGAAGAAACAAACTAATAAACTAACTAACAAAGGAAGGAAGGAAGGAAGGAAGGAAGGAAGGAAGGAAGGGAGGGAGGGAGGGATAGAAGGAGGGAGAAAGAAAGAAAATAAAGAAAACAATAAAAAACATAAAAAAATAAAAGAAAGAAAAGAAAATAAAGAAAAGTATAACAGTAACTCTCTCTCTCTCTCTCTCTCTCTCTCTCTCTCTCTCTCTCTCTCTCCTCCATCATCTCCCAGACCAAAAATGGCTCCTCCTCCTCTTCCTCTTCCTCTTCCTCCTCCTCCTCCTCCTCCTCCTCCTCCTCCTCCTCCTCTCATATTTTCCTTCCTCAATTCTTCTTCCTCCTCCTCCTTCATCTCGTGTTTTCTCCTCCTCCTCTTCTTCTTCTAATATCCCTCCCAGTCCACCTCCTCCTCTTCCTCCTCCACCTCCTCCTCTTTCCCTTGTTCCTACTCCTCTTCTTCTTTCTTATCTTCGTCTCTTTTATTTTAGTCTTCTCTTTATTCCTTCCTTTTTTATTCTTCTTCTTTCTCCTCTTCCTCTTCCTCCTCTTTCCTCCTTTTTTTTATTTTTCCTTCCAGCTTTCCAGTTTTTTTCTTCCTTTTTTATTTCTTCTTCTTTTTCTTCTTCCTCCTCCTCTTCCTCGTTTACCTCCTTTCTTCCTTCCTTCCTTTCCTCCTCGACCTTCCGTCTCTTCCTTGCTTCCTTCTCCTGTTAACACTATTTTTCCTCCTCCTCCTCCTCCTCCTCCTCTTTCTCTCCTTCCCCTCCTCCTCCTCCTCCTTCTTTCTTCCTTCCTCCTCCTCCTCCTCGTTCTTGCTTCCTTCCTCTATCCTGTTTACACAATTTCTTTCTTCTTCTCTCCCTCCTCCTCTTCCTCCTTCTTCTCCTCTTCCTCCTCCTCCTCCTCCTCCTTTCTTCCTTCTCGTCTTCGCTTCCTCCTCCTTTCCTGTTAACACTATTATATTTCCGTCCTCCTCCTCCTCCTCCTCCTCCTCCTCCTCCTCCTCCTCCTCCTCCTCCTCCTCCTCCTCCTCCTCCTCCTCCTCACACCTGGGCAATAAGCAGCATGACACCTGAGAACATGTTTGTTTGTTTGTGTGTTTCATTCTTCCCTCCTCTCTCTCTCTCTCTCTCTCTCTCTCTCTCTCTCTCTCTCTCTCTCTCTCTCTCTCTCTCTCTCTCTGAGTGTGTGTGTGTGTGTGTGTGTGTGTGTGTGTCCAATTATCTTACTGTAGTCATGATGTAAATTGTATGAAAAAAAAATGTAAATTAAAAAAGGAATTAGTGAGAGTATAAATGAAAGAATGAATAAATAAATAAATAAACAAGTAAACAAATACACAAGTGATAAATATACATAGATACACAAATACATAGCATACATCAAAGTGCCACACACACACACACACACACACACACACACACACACACACACACACACACACCTCAAAGGCAAGTGTAGCAGTAGTAATAGTCGTAATAGTAGTGGTAGTAGTAGTAATTGTTGTTGTTGTTGTTGTTGTTGTTGTTGTTGTTGTTGTAGAAGCAGAGATATTGTAATAGTAGTGGTGATGGTGGTGGTAGTAGTAGTAGTAGTAGTAGTAGTAGTAGTAGTAGTAGTAGTAGTAGTAGTAGTAGTAGTAGTAGTGGTAGTAGTAGTAGTAGTGGTAATGGCAATACGAACAAGAATAATGAGTGATAATGTATAAATGTAATAATAACAACAACAACAACAACAACAACAACAACAACAACAACAACAACAACAACAATAACAACAACAATAACACATCACAACACTAATAATTATATTCTGATTAAAATAAATTACATACCAACATTAATAAGCTCTCTCTCTCTCTCTCTCTCTCTCTCTCTCTCTCTCTCTCTCTCTCTCTCTCTCTCTCTCTCTCTCTCTCATCATCCGTTGAGAGGGAGAGAGAGAGAGGCAGTGAGAGGCATAAACCTTCACTTAACATCTAATTGAGAGAGAGAGAGAGAGAGAGAGAGAGAGAGAGAGAGAGAGAGAGAGAGAGAGAGAGAGAGAGAGAGAGAGAGAGAGAGAGTAT
>NC_087191.1:11384466-11386966 GCF_035594125.1 Scylla paramamosain
CACACACACACACACACACACACACACACACAATAACATTTGTATATATATAATCATAAATCACAAGATATATAATTACCATACTAGGCATAATAATTACATATAGAAACTGAATAAGTAATGTGGCAGAGAGAGAGAGAGAGAGAGAGAGAGAGAGAGAGAGAGAGAGAGAGAGAGAGAGAGAGAGAGAGAGAGAGAGAGAGAGAGAGTATACACTTTTCATCTTTATAATCAAACTCAACAAAGCTTAAATTTCTCCCTTCACACACACACACACACACACACACACACCTGACATACTATTCGTTACTATCATGACTATTACTGTTCATCTTATCTCATCTCACCTGTCTACTCTTCTTCCTCTCACAAAATATTGACTACCTCTTAAAAAAATAAATAAATGAAATAAAGATAGATATAAGTAATAAAAGTAATAAAAAAGTTTTCTATTAATGTTTTGCTATATGACTCCTATGAATTATTGAGTTAATGTATCTATTTTCACCCTCTCATGTTGTCTATTAAAGGGGTTTTTATATTTATGTTCCCTATTGTCTATTTTATCTGGTTGTGTCAGGATCAGTTATCACGATACGCTAGATGTAATGATTCAAGCTTAAGTCGATTTTTTTTTCCCATAATTCCTTACGAAGTTTTATTTTTTGGACTGTTATTTAATTTAGTAGCTTAGAAAGAACATTTTATTCGTTTTTTTTTTCTGTATTTTTAAACGGACATTTTATTTCCATAACTTTTTTACGTTTTACATTTTGTTAACTGGTTATTTAGTTTAATGGTTAGAAAAATACAAAATGAACATCCTATTCGTTTTTTTTTTTTTTTTTCTATATTTTTTAAGCTGCTCTGACATTTTTCTCATAATTCCTTACGATTTTTCACACTTTTAAACTGAAGTATGTTATTTAGTTTAGTAGCTTAGAAAAAAAAATACAAAATAAACCTCTTACTCTTTTTTTTTTTCCTTTATAAATATTCCATACAAATTATACTTTTAAACAATTCTGACGATCTCTTGCGATTTTTCATTTTTTTTTTTTTTTCCATTAATACATTATTTAGTTTAGTAGCAAAGAAAACGCAAAATTAGCCTCATTCTTACAAACTATATTTTCATACTGCTCTGAATGTTTATCACAGACAACCATGACAACGAAAGGGTTAACATGCAGGAAAAAAAAAAAAGAAGAAAACGAGAGAGAGAGAGAGAGAGAGAGAGAGAGAGAGAGAGAGAGAGAGAAACGGAACAGACTCATAAGGTTGTCAGCATCTTGTCAATTAAAAGCTTTTCACAGCCTCCCAGCACACACACACACACACACACACACACATCCAGCACCTCACATAATCAACCCATACAAAAAAAGTTATAAAAAATTAGGAAAAAAAAAGTCCATTTGACAATAATTCATGGAAAAAGTTGTTAATTTGATGTTTTTTTTCTGGCTTGAGTGGTGTGTGGTGGTGGTGGTGTGTAACTGAGGGCCCTGACACAAAGGTAACCAATATCCTATATCCTGAGAGTCCTACCACCCTACAGCAGTCCTACATATCCTTAGGGACTCTCACAAGACTCCTACACCAGTTGCAGGAGTCCTATGCACCACCACAAGTCCTACACATCTTCAAAGAGGTCCTACAGATCTTTCAAGGACTTCTACACAATCTGATGGACTCCCAGATATCCTACATGCCTCACAGGATCTCCCACACCACTTGCAGGAGTCCTATGCACCACCACAAGTCCTACACATCTTAAAAGAGGTCCTATACATCTTTCAAGGACTCCTGTGCATTCTGAGGGACCCCCAAATGTCCTTCACAGATCCTATTACCATCCTACATTTTATAAGGGACCTCCACACCTTCTCCAGAGTCCTACATATCCTGAAGGACTCCCACACACTTGCACAGTCCTACATGTCTCACAGGATGCCACACAGCCAGGGACACACACACACACACTCTCATAAAACAGTTGAAATTCCAGCATACAAGAGAGATAGCTAAAAAAAAATGATTGTAATAGATAGAATAGAGAAACACTGCAACAAAAGACACACAAACGTATGAATCGTCATGTGCATGGCGTGTTCAGGACCGACATGCTGGGGTTGACAAAACGCCGAGAGGTTGGCGACATGAGTGCAAGTTTTCAGGGTAATTCTGACCCCTCTAATCGACTAAACAAGGAGATAAACAGTCGGCTTTTACCCTTATGATAGTACCATTCATCCAGGTGTCAGGGGTCATCAGATCTTCGGCAGGTCAGCAGTGTAGCCTGTTGGGGGTCACCTCACGCACTGACTAACCTACTGCTGCGTTTTATAAATTTACGAGTCAGTTTTCAGCCCTGTGACGTAAGTTCCTGCACGTTTATTTGGCACAGTGCTTGGGACACACACCCTAGCCGGCACTGGTCTGGCTGGTGGCTGCCTGGTGAGTGGCCATCGGCATGTGGAGGGAACACGAACAGGAG
>NC_087191.1:11391966-11419466 GCF_035594125.1 Scylla paramamosain
CAGAATGACAAGACAAAAAGGAGAAAAAAAGAAAAGGAAGAACAAGAAAAGAACAAGAACAAAAACAGGAGGAAAAAAAGAGGAAAAAAAGAAGAAGAAGAAGAAAAAGAAGAAGAAGAACAAGAAGAACAAGAAGAACAAGAAGAACAAGAAGGAAAAAAACATAGAAAAGAAGGAAAAAAATGAAAAGACAAATATGAAACAGTATTATAACAATTTTCACCACCATCACCACTTCTAATCAATTAAAGCAACATGTATCCTTTCTGTGTGTGTGTGTGTGTGTGTGTGTGTGTGTTTGTGTGTGTGTGTGTGTGTGTGTGTACTTACGGCATAAGGGGCACCTCTGCTGTGGCCTTTTTTACTGACAACTTCTCCAGGCGCTTCTCCAACACAGCCTGGGGGGAAGAGAAGGCCAATAACACCCACAACAAACACACCACAGGGACAAGAGGTGATGCACTGCTCCTACAACACCCTGGGACTCCCTCACCACCACCACCACCGCCACCATCACCCTTAGCACACCCCTACCACACCCTGACACTCCCTCAACCCCCACCACCACCCTGATCACAGCCCTGAAACACCCTGCACCCCTTACACCCGTCCCTAATGACCTCTTTCACCCTGATGGCCCTCAAACTACAACTTGTAAGCCACAGTCACCCTAGAAGTCCTTTACAGCACCTTATGGCCCATCACCCTAAGAAATACCCTTTAAAACACCCTATATCTCCCAATCTCCCTGTGTTCTTTACACTTAATCACCCTGAACACCCCTTATATCACCCTTTCACCCTAAAACGCCCTTACAATGGCCTATCACCCTAATAATACTCGTTTAAACTCAATATCCCCCAGCACCTTAATTACCCTAATCATCACTTAATCTACTCACCCTAAAGGACCCTAATGTCTCTAATCACCCTGGAAATACCCCTAAAAACACCCTCCATTCCTCGTCACCCTAGGCACCCTTAAAACACCCCAATGAGGCCCCAGGGAGGGAATCTCCTTATTTCAGCCCCTTACAGCCCTCCTAAGGCCCTCCACGTCCCCCCCTGCCCCCCGTGTGCGCCCCCCCATTGCCTCAGTATAACGGCAGGTGGTGAACGTACCGGGTTTTCGTCAATTTCCTCCCAGTTATCAAGGAGGTCCTCGTCCTGTTCGGCGGCCATTGTTGTTGTTGTTGTCTTGACCCAAAGGAAGATCGGCTTGCGCACTCACTCCTGTTTTCTATTATCAAGTTTTTTTTTCGTGTTTTGTTAATTAGTTTTTATGTTTATTTTTGTGATAAGTTATTATGTGTCTTTTTTCTTTTCCCGTGGATTGTTTAAGGAAAAATGCGTTTGCTCTTGTTCTCTCTTATTTTGCTGTTTTTAGTGTACTTTATCGCTCAAATTTACTGTATTTCTGTTTCCGATGATTAATGTTATACTTTTTCTTATTTTTGTCGTCCACTAATGGAAAAATACGCTTACTTCGCATTCACCAACCAAGGACTTTTAAGTATATTTCAATGATCAGACCTATTACATTTATGCTTCTAATGAAGCTAGGAGGAGGCAGTAGACACCTGCCGAAACGATAATTACTCCCAGTGAGGTCTAAAGCACTGTTCAGGGGGTGCTGTGAACTTATCATTAAACCCAGCTGTGACCTCACTGAACATTATCTTGTCCTATCGCTCCAATCCCTCCTCAGGATCCCCTTAAGCGAAGGTGCCTCTGGCGTTTTGCCTCTGCTAGTTGGGGGGACCTGAGGAGGTATTTTTATGATTTTCCTTGGAATGACTACTGCTTCCGTGTCAGAGACCCGTCTTTGTGTGCTGAGCGCATAACAGAGGTGATAGTGTCTGGCATGGAGGCGTACATTCCTCACTCTTTTTCTCGTCCTAAACCTTCTAAACCTTGGTTTAACACAGCTTGTTCTCGTGCTATACATGATAGAGAGGTGGCCCACAAAAGGAACCATGCCAAGTCTGTTCTCCAACTAGCCAAAAACTCCTTCATTAACAGAAAATGTCAAAACCTTTCAAGATCTAACTCCCCTCGTGATTTCTGGCATCTAGCCAAAAATATCTCCAATAACTTTGCTTCTTCTTCTTTCCCTCCTCTATTACAACCAGATGGCACCACTGCTATCACATCTATTTCTAAAGCTGAACTCTTCGCTCAAACCTTTGCTAAAAACTCTACCTTGGACGATTCTGGGCTTGTTCCTCCCTCTCCTCCACCCTCTGACTACTTCATGCCACGTATTAAAATTCTTCGCAATGATGTTTTCCATGCCCTCGCTGGCCTAAACCCTCGGAAGGCTTATGGACCTAATGGGGTCCCTCCTATTGTTCTCCGAAACTGTGCCTCCGTGCTTGCACCTTGCCTAGTCAAACTCTTTCAGCTCTGTCTGTCAACATCTACCTTTCCTTCTTGCTGGAAGTTTGCCTACATTCAACCTGTTCCTAAAAAGGGTGACCGTTCTAATCCCTCAAACTACCGTTCTATTGCTTTAATTTCCTGCGTATCTAAAGTTTTTGAATCTATCCTCAACAGGAAGGTTCTTAAACATCTATCACTTCACAACCTTCTATCTGATCGCCAGTATGGGTTCCGTCAAGGCCGCTCTACTGGTGATCTTCTGGCTTTCCTTACTGAGTCTTGGTCATCCTCTTTTAGAGATTTTGGTGAAACTTTTGCTGTTGCCTTGGATATATCAAAAGCTTTTGATAGAGTCTGGCACAAAGCTTTGATTTCCAAACTACCCTCCTACGGTTTCTATCCTTCTCTCTGTAACTTCATCTCAAGTTTCCTTTCTGACCGTTCTATTGCTGCTGTGGTAGACGGTCACTGTTCTTCTCCTAAATCTATTAACAGTGGTGTTCCTCAGGGTTCTGTCCTGTCACCCACTCTCTTCTTATTATTCATTAATGATCTTCTAAACCAAACTTCTTGTCCTATCCACTCCTACGCTGATGATACCACCCTGCACTTTTGCACGTCTTTTCATAGACGTCCAATCCTTCAGGAGGTAAACATATCACGCAGGGAAGCCACAGAACGCTTGACTTCTGATCTTTCTAAAATTTCTGATTGGGGCAGAGCAAACTTGGTATTGTTCAATGCCTCAAAAACTCAATTCCTCCATCTATCAACTCGACACAACCTTCCAGACAACTATCCCCTCTTCTTCAATGACACTCAACTGTCCCCCTCTTCTACACTGCACATCCTCGGTCTTTACTTATAATCTGAACTGGAAACTTCCATACACGCATACATTTCCTATTATTATATTGTTAGTCTTGTATTGAGTTCCCTAGACGAGTGTTGGGGAATAATACTAAGGACAGCCAGCATTATTATTTCTTTATTATGCAGAAGCTGTTAGTACAGTCAAAATATATGAATCAGGAAAATATATACTGGTTGACTATCTCCTCCAGCACCGGTTTGCCTATCACAGTGTATTGGTCAGGAAAAAATAAAAAATAAATAAATAAATAAACAAATCAATAAATCAAATGTATATATATTTTTTTAATTAAATAAATAAAAATAAATAAATAAATCAAACACTCATTTTTTTACTCTATCTTCTTCCATAACCTTTTTAAAAATCTGTATAAATTTATATTGCTAATAGAAAAATACAGCATACTATTTTTTTTTTTCTTTCGTATACAGTAGGAACACTTTATTTAAGGTTTAAGATGAAAATTACTACATATGTATTTATTCTATACTTAGAGCAGCACAATACTTATAAAAAATGTAAGCTAAATATCAAAATAATTCTAAACTCTTTATCTATACTTCACAAGACAAAGCACTTCCAAATTTTTAGTGGTCTCAAAACTAATATATATTTTTTATCTATTTATGCCAAAAACACTCCCTGAATATTAAGTTAAATTTCAAAATAATAATGTTTTATCTATTCTTATAAAAAAAAAAAAAAAAAAAAAAAAAAACTTTTTTCAATTTCAAAGTCAAAATTTTCATACACTTTAATCTATTCTTGTACACCAAAAACACTCCCTGAATATTAAGTTAAAAAATCTCTAAATCATTACAAAGTTAAACCTCAAAAATAACTTTCCATCTTAATCTCTACCACATATAGTCAAACTCTTCAAAATTTAACGTCTTGGAATTATGAAAACCATTTCTATCAACACAGTACAACAAAACTTTCCAAATCTTTTAATTTCACAATGACAACATTTTTATCATCTATTCTTCTCTTATGCATCTTTTTTTTTTTTTTTTTTATCAGTTAATTCTAATATATTCATTCATGCAGTAGACATCTTTCATCGTTACCTCATTCAACATTCTTATTTTCCTTTATCTTTTTGTTAGTTTTCTCTCGAGCTTCATCTTATCTTAACTTCAATTTTTCTTAATTTCACTTCCTTATCAATCTTCTTTTTCATCATCTAGTTTCTTATCTATTTATTTTATCTGATGAACATATATTTTTTTGTCATTATCTAATTTCTTTCCTTATTTTATCAATTTATCGAATCTTTTCCTTTCATTTCCTTATCTATGAACCTCATCTTCCACCCCTCACCTTTATCTTATTCATCTCATTTCCCTATCGCATCTTTTATCTTCTCATCTCCCTACCAATTATATAATCCAAACTATAAACTTTACAAAAATCTACACATTACACTGACCCTTTCAACTGATCACAACCTCCACATCAACCCTTTCCCTCATCTTTTAATCCCTTCGTTTTATCCACCAATCAAAGCTCTGCACGTTTTAAAATTCTATGCTGGGCGGTTTTTTTTTTTTTTTCTTTTAATTTCTGGAGCACTACTTAAGTGATCACAACCCGGTAATGCATGCACACCTTACTGGAAGCTGAAAACTGTATTGTGATAGTATTTTTCAGGGTGCGAGGTGAAGGGAGGACACAAAAGCTACCATTATACACATGCTCACTTCAAAACTTCACATATTCCTTCACTTATTGTTATTATGGATTATTATTATTATGAATATATTATTATTATTTTTTTTTGATTCGCATTTCAAACTTTATTTATTCCTCCATTTATTGCTATTATTTTTTTTTTTCACAATATAATAAACTTTTTGGGGGGGCAATAATTTCTCAGATATTTTCCAATCTAAAAAAAAAAAGAATAAATAAATAAATAAACTGCCATTCTAATTTTCCAGCCAATTAAACCTTTAACTTTACAAACACCTTATTGACGCAAATCACACAACAGCATCACTCTAAACACACCCAGGATACAAAACACACTCTACTCAACAAAGCTACAAGGCAGAACATTGATATAATGCTCAGTGAGGCTGTGATTCTCCTGACAAGGCATTAAACACACTCAATCCACACGTACCAACACTTCCAACACTGCTTGACATAAGGAAAACACACCAGCACTTAACACACACAGCACAGGCTTATATTCTGTAAAGCTCTCATTAAACATTATTATTTTTGGGTTCTCATGGGTGTTTTTCTACCAATGGCGTGAAATTTTCGTTTTGCTATCACTTTAATAGGATCGTCCCTTGAATGTTCCTATAACTTCTACTGCAACACTGAAATCTTTCGTTGGGATCATGAAAACACCCTTAAAAAACTCTAGTTAACTTCTACAGAAACCTTTAAGTCTGTCACCTGAATCACGAAAATGCTCCTGGTAATTTGAAAACCTGATATTGTTTTTCATTTGAGTCTGTAACAAGCACTAGAATAATGAAAATGTGCTTTTAATCCCCAGTAACTTCACTTATATCCTAGATCCTTTTAAACTATCATTACCATCCTTAAAACCCTTGAAAACCCCAATAACTTCCACTACAGCCTGTCGAAATACTTAAAAGAACATAGCCTCTCTTGAAAACGACTACTTCAAGGGCCTCAAGCATTCTCCAGCCTAGATTCCAGTGTCACCAGCTTGCCAATCCTTAAGTCTCTCACCACCAGCTGATTGCCAAAGTAAATGCGTTATAATGAATCTTATTGGAATGCTATAGTCATGGACGGCATGAAAAGTGAAATTTTTGATGTGATAAATTAAAGAGAGAGAGAGAGAGAGAGAGAGAGAGAGAGAGAGAGAGAGAGAGAGAGAGAGAGAGAGAGAGAGAGAGAGAGAGAGAGAGAGAGAGAGAGAGAGAGAGAGAGAGAGAGAGAGAAACAGAAAGATAAGAGTTAGAGAAAAAAAAAAAGGAAAGAGAAGAAAATAAGGAAGAGATGAGAAAAAAAAAAAACTAAAAATAAAGAAAAAAAAAAAAAAATACAGAAAGAAAGAAACAAACAAACCACGAAAAAAAAGGAAAAAAAAAACACAAAAGAGATAGCCTAAAAAAAAAAAAAAAATAAATAAATAAAAACAAAACAAAAACAGAAAAAAACAAAAAAAAAAAACACCTAACCTAACACAAGCTACCAAATCACTCTCACCTGTCACTTCCCAGCCAACCTATCCTTCTCATTTAACTGTTTCCTTAGAGAGAGAGAGAAAGAGAGAAAAAAAGAAAGAGAGAGAGAGAGAGAGAGAGAGAAGCTGGGCACACAAATTATCTTGCATCTTCCTCGTTAACTAATTAGCAGCCCTCCCACAATTCCCTGCTTGCATCTCTCTCTGTTTCCCTTCTGCCAATCTTCTCAAGGCTATTTTAATAATTTCCTAGTCTTCTCTTTCTACAATGCGTCCAAACCACTGAGTAAATAATTAATTCTTTCCATCTCTTTAATGCAATCCACTCCTCCTTATTTTAATCTTGTGCTAGGTGCCAAAATTAACATAAAGTGCTAAGCTCTCTTTGGTGAACGCACAAGCCACAGGGGAAGGATGACCTGACCTCTGACCTCCCGACCTGGCGACCTGCTTTACTCGCTCTCGGTCTCGGCCTTCTGCCATATCAGGATCTTGTTGTTAGAAGGCATATTGAACATTGCGTCAAAGGTCATGCTGTTCTTCTTGGCTTCCTTCTCCAGGTCGTCTATGTCCCGCAGACCCCACTCGGCGTTCTGGCTCTGTTGGTGGTGGTGGTAGTGGTAGTGGTGGTAGTGGTGATGGTGGTGGTGTTTTAAGGATTTTTTGTAGTTTTCGTTTTGTTTTGGAAATGTTAATGGGGTTATAGTGGTGTAAACAATATTATCTAGAGGTATAGCCCAAAAAATTAATATATAAATAAATAGCCAAACGAGAAAAAATATAAACAAATAAAAAAAATCTTGACAAACATAAAAAAGTAAAAAAAAAAAAAACAAGTAAAATGAAACTACACAAACAAACAAAACCAATATAAAAAATAAACAAACCCAAACAAACACAAACACACACACACCTTCAGCGACTCATTGAAGGCCACATTAGTCTCCGGCGTGATCTCCCCGTGGATGGCATAGGGTCCGTAGGTGACCATAATGCCCTTGGGTCTAAGGAGGTGGCCAGCTGCCCTGAAGAGAGCCTCAGTGCAGGGCCAGGGGCTGATGTGTACCATATTAATATTCAGGATCAAATCGAGAGAGGCTGCCGAGAACTTGCCTGGCCACTCACTCACCGGCTGCAGAGAGAGGGAGTGTGAGTATGTGTGTGTGTGTGAGAGAGAGTGTATTAGTGAGCTAGAGATGTATTTAATTGAGTGAAGGACAGCAGGAGAGGTTAGCAGTATGTTTGGCTTTCTCTCTCTCTCTCTCTCTCATGACAAACTTAAAAAATATCAACACACACACAGTACATGGGCATTAAAACACCAACATAAGTAACACACACACACACACACACACACAACAACAACCACCACCACCACCACCACCACCACCACCACCACCACCACCACCCCTCACCTTACAAACATCAATCATCAGAGGGTCCAGCACGTTCTTCGCCCCAGACTCCTTGACGTACGCACTGATGCTGGCCAAGTACTTCTCCTCCATATCCGATGGCTGCCATGATACCTTAGGGAGGCGCTGGCCGAGGTGAACCACATGCTGGCCGGTCCCTGACGCCACCTCTAGGGCCTTCAGGGATGAGTCGGCCCCAAATTTCTCAGACAGGACATCTTGCAGAACGAGAGTGATAGGTTCCTTGTTCCTCTCTGGCGCCTCGATCACCAGCTTGGCTTCGGACATCTTGCTGCAGAAGGAGGAGCAGAAGGAGGAGGAGGGGGAGGAAGAGAAGGGTCAGAAATTTGATGGGATGTGAAAGATTTATGAAAAAAATTGAAGATTATATTCTGTTTAATTTATCCTATTTTTGTTCTCCTCTTCTCATGCTTCAGTCCTCCCATTTTCTCTCTAATTCTTCAGGTTAGATATAAAGTTAGGTTAGGATTAATTAACTTAACTAAACATTGAAATGCCTGGAAGAATAAAAACAGGTGATAAAGAAGAAGAAAGAAGGGAAATTTCAATGATAAAGGAGAGGAAAGGAGGAGGGTGAATGATGAATGAGGAGGAAGAGGAGAAAGAAAGAATTTGGGTGATAATCAAGGAAGATGAGGAATAATAAATGAAGGAAAGGAAGAGACAGAATGATGATGAAGGTAAGAGAAGAGGAGTTTTGATGATAAAAGAGAGGAAAGGAAGAAACTGAATGATAAAAGACAGGAAAGGAAGAATTTGAATGATAATAAAGGAGGAAGAGAAAGAAGGAAGAAAAGAAGCGTAGATAACAATAAAGGAGTCAGAGGAAAATAAAAAAAAAAAAAGAGAAAGAGAAAGAGAAAGAAGCAAAACTTGAAAAACAATAAAAAGAGAGAAGAAGAAGAAGAAGGAAACGGCACAATAACAAGAAAAAAAGGACAAGAATGAAGAGAAAAAAAAAAAGAAAAAAAAACAAACAAACAAACAGATTAATTCACACCACACCACCACCACCACCACCACCACCACACCTTGCCACACTCCTCCTCTGCCCTGCCACACCTATAGGCAATCTGTGCGGGAGAATGGCGAGAGTCTGCCAGGAAAAGAACAGTCTGTGCCTTACTCCCATCTTCTACACCACTGGGAGGGGCAAGGGGCACAGAAAATGGTACCTAGTGAAAAAGAAAATGGGATATGAGTAGGAGATAAAAAAAAAGTAAGAGAGGAAGGAAGGATGAGGAAAAATTAAGGAAAAAAAAGAAGGGGAAAAATTATAAAAAATTATTATGGGAGATTAGAAAAGGAGAATAAGAGGGGGGAAGAGAGAAAGATGAATAAATAAAGGAGATTAGAAGGAGAATAGGAGAAGAGAGAAAGGGGAGGATAAATATGATTAGAAGGCTTAATAAAAGGAGAAAAGAGAGAGAAAAATTATTGTGAGAGATCAGAAAGGAGGAAGAGAGAAAATGGAATAAATATAAAAGATAAGAAAGGGAAAAAGAAATGAGACAAGAGAAGAAATGAATGAATATAATAAGAAAAGGATTATAATAAAGAGGAACAAGCAAATTATGAGTTTGTGAGGTTAGAAAGGGGAAGAAGAATAAGAGATAAGACAGGGAGATAAGAAAGAATGAAGAAAAGAATGGGAGATTGAAAGGGAGGAAAATGGGGAGAAGGGAGAAAGGCAAAATGGACCCTCTCCCCCCCACATTAGGTTAGGGGAGGGTGGGGGGATCAAGGGGGGCTAAGCTAGGTTTGCGCCCCCATATTTCAGTCATATTTACTCGTACAAGCCAAAAATTCACGAAAAAAATGACTTTCCCTTAAAGAACCTGTAGCAACACCTGCAAAAATAACCCTTTAAGTAGGATATGACACGACTAACAACACAACACAACACATGGCGCAACACACACACACACACACACACACACACACACACACACACACACACACACACACACTGTAGCCTTTAAACATTCTTCCCACAAGCACAACAAGCTATAACACCACAACACAGCGCAACACAACACAACACTAAGTAACAGAGACACACCCACAACTCTTGCCTTTCACAACCACACCCTAGAGACGAGCAGTTGCAGGTCAGCTGAATCACACGTACATAATTCAGATATACCATTAATACACGTAATTAACAAACCACTAGGGGCTTTTGGTTGATATATACTGGTTAATTAGAGTAAAGAAAGCAGGTATTCTTACGTGGGGGTGTTATATTGGGGAAAATGCGGAATGAGCTGCCTGTCTTGTCACACCTTGGTTGGGAATGAACAGGTGAGAGTTGTCTTAAGCTTGATCTTTGGAATGTAGTAATGTTGTTTATTATGAGATTGCTGTTATAATTTTTAATAGGGTATTTTTTTTTTTTAGTATTTATTGTAGTGTTTGATTTGTTATTTACGGAAAATAAGTACAGTAAAGTTAAATGCCAAAGGATAATGGGCATCTATGGAAAGAAGGAAATTATAACAATAATACAATTATTGAATAAACTAGTTGATAAAGCTAATACATAAATCTGGAGCAATTATTGTCACCTTTAAGAAAATAGATAAAGAAGAGGGAAGAATGCAGAGGAAAATGAGATAATATGGTAATATGTGAGAAAAAAAAGTAAATTAAAAAAGAAATAACAGTGATTTTAAAGGTTAAGAATGTGTAAATAGAGGATAAAAAGAAGTAAATGGCAAAACTATAGGAAAATAACCCAAAATAGTAGCCTAAGACAATAACAAATGCAAAGAATAGGAAAATAAAAGAAAGAAAGAGAAAACACGGATAAAAAAGAACAAAACCAAATAAAAAGAAACAAAAGTAAAAGAAAAAAAGAAAAAAGTAAGAAAAAACAGAAAAAACACGAATAAAATAAAAAAAAACAAATAAATAAACACGCCCCTAAAAAAATAATAACAAAACACACGAAACAAACAAAAACATAAAAAAAATAATAAATAAATAAACAAAGCACTCTCACTGATCTGGCAACAACAGCAGCAGTGTCACGTAAGCAGTGAGAGGAAGACTGACCCGTGCATACCTGTCTACATTTCCCTCATTTAAAACGCCTGCGCATGGTCACCTGTAATCAGCGCCGCCCAGGTAGCTCCCCAACACACCTGGGCACACATAGAGACAAGGTAGGACTGGATATTATTGCTGTGAAAAGTTGAATGGAGGTGCTGGTTCAAATACTAGTGTTGTTTCGAAGCGTTTCATAAAGTTTCGTGTTTATTGTTTCGTTCATTGGTTTTGAAAGTTTAAGTGAAAATAATATGCTTTTTTTCTTCTTTTTTTACTTTTTTTTTTATCATATATGAAATTCCATCGTAATTTTATGCATTTATCTCTCTTTATTTTTTCATTTCCTATCTCCCTTCATTTATTATCCCTTTCTTTATCTATTCCTCCCTTCCGATCGGTGCCTGAGAAGAAAAGATTATTAAAATGGAGGAGAAGAGAAGGAGGAAGAGGAAGAGGAAGAGGAGAGGAGGAGGAAGAGGAAAAAGAGGAAAAGGAAAAGGAGGAGGATGAAAAGTAAAGAAGAAGAAGAAGAAGAGGAAGAGGAGGAGGAGGAGGAAAGAAGAACTGGAAGATATAGGGAGATTAATATGGAAGAGGAAGGGAGAAGATGAGATTGGGGGCGGTTTAAGGGGATGAGGTAGTGGGGGGGAGGGAGAAGGGGAGAATGATGGGGGAGAGAAAGAAGGAAATGAAGAAATAAGAAAGAAAAGATGAAAAGAAGAAAAAGCGAAAAAATGGGATTAATGAAAGATGATAATTTTTTTCTTTTCTTTTATTTTTATCAAGGAATATAAAAAAAAGTAAAGGAAAAAAGAAAAGAAGAGGATTCTATTTTTCTTTTATTTTTTTATTTTTTTTTCTACGTATTCACAGTTTTCCTATTATTTCTTCATCCACTTCATTTTAAAAAACCTATCCACATTTCATCTGTCTTATCCACTTATTTGACTCTTCCACCTTTCATCTCCATTCTGATCCACTTATCATCTCATTTCTCATTTACAAATTCATCCACATTTCATATTATTCAGCTCATAACCACACACGTACCTCTCTCTCTCTCTCTCTCTCTCTCTCTCTCTCTCTCTCTCTCTCTCTCTCTCTCTCTCTCTAACATAAAAAAAAACAAAAGAACGAAGAAAGTACACAAAAAACACACTTATTATCACCCTCTCTTTCTCTCTCCTCACGCACACACACACACACACCTCACGAAACACAACACGTTCCTGCACGCACGCACTCACTCCTCATCTGGCGGCGACGTCGGAGAGAAACCACATACTCAACCTGCAGGATACTATCAACACTGCAAAACTCCTCGTATATATCTAGCACCCTCGCGTTTTCTTCAGTCACCCCTGCGCCTGGTACATAGAAAACGGCGTCGACCTCCTCGCTCACCCCCACGTCCTCTCTGAGCTGCCTGGTGAGTTCGCTGAAGGTAAGCGTGCTGTCCACCAGGTGATGTGTCCCCTCCGCCCTCCCCACAGGTGTCAGGTGCACTGGGATGTACCGTGCAGGCATCATGACGGGCACCACGCGGTACAGGTGCTGCGTGGTGGTGACTGTGGCGGTGCTAGGCATGGTGGTGGTGTGGTAGGGTGGGTAGAGTTGAAGGGGTGTCTCTGGAATGGTGGTAGTAGGAGTTATGGTAGTGATGGTGGTGATAATGGTAGTAGCTCTCTCTCTCTCTCTCTAATAATAATGATAATAATAATAATGAGAGAGAGAGAGAGAGAATCACGGGCAAAACCACACACAAACGAACAAACACAAAACGAGCCTTAAAATCACATTAAAACACACCCACATTTCAAAACACACCCTTAAAAGACAGGCCTAAACTTTACCCTTCTAAAAAAAAAAAAAAATAGGCCTCTTTACGCCTACCAAGAACACGGGGAAAGATGGGAAAGATAGGCCGTTATAGGCGTGGCTGGAATTCTGTCATATTCTATCAATCAGTTAATTTATCTAGTCTACCTGAGTGCCCCTCTCTCTCTCTCTCTCTCTCTCTCTCTCTCTCTCTCTGAAAAAAAAAAAGGGAAAAAGAAAATGGGAAATGAGAGAAAATGAGAAAGAAAAACTATATAATGTAAAAATAAATAAATAAATAAATAAAACAGAAAAAGAACACACACAAAACTAAACGCACATCTTCACTATTCAAAAGCCCCCCCTTGTAGTTGAAATCCCACGGGTTTTCAAGGCTGTTCTTACGGTTCTAGTGACAGATTAACACCATATCTACACTATCAACAGGAGAAACACCCTTGAAAACCCTGTAAATCACCTTTAATGCCTTTGAAAAACAATAATGGCAAGATAGCAAGCTGTTTTTAATACTTCCGTTTTCTTTGACTTACCTCTTATAAACTCAAGAGGAGGAGGAGAAGAGGAGGAGGAGGAGGTGATGTCGCCGGAATGATACGCCAACTGAGAATGAGAAGCTTGCCAAGTCACGACAGGTCACATGAGTGCGTTGTTGGGTGTGACCTAGGGTAGGGCGGTGAGGTCAGGTCAGGTCAGGTTATTAAGTGATTATTGCGAGGCGAGGGCGGCGACCACGTGGTGAGGGAGGAGGGAATGGGGAGGGAATGGAAACAAGGAAGGAATAGGAAGAGAGGGGAGGAGATGGGAAGGAAATGGAGAAGGAAGGAGATGAGAGAAAAGGGAAAATAGGAAAAAAATGAAAGAAAGAAGGAATAGGAGAAGGAAAAGAAAAGGAGGGAGGAGAGAAGGAAAGGGAGGAATAAATGGAAGGAAAAAGGAAGAGAAGGAAAAGGAAGGAAAAAGTTTTGTTCAGAATATAAGTTTATTTATTGTTCTCTCTCTCTCTCTCTCTCTCTCTCTCTCTCTCTCTCTCTCTCTCTCTCTCTCTCTCTCTCTTTCCTCGTTTAATAATTTTCTACCTAAATAAACCTAACACAAGCAAATTTAACGTGTGTGTGTGTGTGTGTGTGTGTGTGTGTGTGTGTGTGTGTGTGTGTGTGTGTGTGTGTGTGCAGGTGTCCCAGGCAGGTGAGCTTAATATGAACAGGTGAGGTGAAGTGAGGTGAGGCGAGGTGGCCCAGGTTAATTAACATAGAGCCACACCTTTCTCTTGCTACCAACGTTAATAAAACTACAAAATACAGGTAACACGAGGGCTGAAACTCACCTGTATTCACCTGTAGCTCACCTGGACAGTAGATAGACAGGTAGACAGGTTAGGGACAATTTTTAATATTGCTTTTATTTTTAGTCCTCGTGGCGTCTGGCAAGGGGGGAAGGAAGGGAGGGACTGGGGAAATATAGGCGTTTGGGAATAAGGGAAAAGGCGAGATTCTACAGATACGAGTTGGTTTTTAAAAGGTCGTGTTGTTTAAAATACCCTTCACTCCTATTCGTCCTTCACTGGGTACTACTGCTACTACTACTGCCACTACTGAGGGAGGAACAGAGAGGCACGTTTTTTTTTTTTCAATTCCCCTCCATTCCTGACTCACGGCTACCGCTACTACTACTACTACTGCTACTGCTACTGCGTCTCCTACTGCTACTGCTGCCAAGGAAGAGGAAGTGTTGGAATTGAGCTGGTATTCTGAAGTTTCCACCTTCATTCCTCGTTTCCTGCTACTGCTACTGCTGCTGATGAAACCCGCGCTATTTCACTTCATCCCTAACTTCCTGCTTCTTCTACTACTGCTGCTACTCCTACTGCTGCTGCTGAAGGAGGAAAGCGGCGTTTGAAGTTGCCAGGTCCTTCCTCAGCGATGCTCTAGGGAAGAATTTAATTGAAAAGTTATCATTCCCACTATTCCTCCGAGACCTGGTGGTAGAAAACGGAGACGGACGGAGCGGTGACTGAAGAATTTGTGAACTACTGAAGACGTAAAGGAAGGCGAAAGTGATTGATGGGTAACTGAGGAATGAGTGAAATACTGAAGGCACTGGAGGCTATGAGTGGGAAGTGGCAGTGAACGGAGGCAGAATCCAGTACAAAACCCGCAAAGCAAAGACAGAACCCGGAAAACAAGACAGAAACCCTACAAAAAAAAAAAAAAAAAACAAGAAAACCTAAAAGAAAACGAGGTTCAACCCCCTTGAAACAAAAAAGAAAATAAGAGAAAACTAGAAATAAACGTACAAAAACCCTTACGAAACCAAGAAAACCAAAAGAAAACAAAACAGATACCAAAAAAAAAAAACAAGAAAACAAGAGAAAACGGGAAAGAAAACGGAAAAAACCCTGAAAACAAAGGAAAAACAAGCAAAAAAACCCACGCAACACCACCACCACACCAGAATGAAGACCTTCACCCTCACAGCAATCATAGCAATCACCCTGACCCTCACCACAACCTCAGGGGCGCCGCAGGGAGCAGGCACCGGGATAAACCTTCGACTGACGGACATTGTAAGAGAGATGCGGGACAAGGGCGAGGTGGAGAGGCAGGTAGCGTGCATCGTGGGGCAGGGAAGGTGCAACGAGAGAGGGAGGCAGCTGAAAGACTACATTCCAAGCTTGTCAACAGGCGGGAGGTGTTTTAGATGCACCAGGAATGAAGAGAGGAAGTTGAAATTGATTGTTTCCACCCTCCAGACGCGTTACCCTGCTTGTTGGCACGTGGTGGTGGCCGTGCTGGAGAGAAAGGTGTCCCCTGTCCCCCGTGCCCGTGGTTGTGCATAGTGTGTCGTGCTGCGGTGCGAGATAACGAGGGAAGCTACAACACGTGATGTGATGCAGGGATTGGTGCAAGGAGCCATCACGCACACACGTGGTGGTGCCTCTCTGAGAAAAATAATATTTAAATCTTCCTATTAACTTTTATTGGCTTTAGTTTATTAAGTTTTATGTCCAAATGTTTGTTTTGAGTTTATTTTCTTTTACTTTTCATCCTTATTGAATGTTTCGTAAGTTAATACTAGAATTTGATTGAATCTAAGATAACTAGTGCACAAATGAATTGAATAATAAATATGTCTGATTAATGGTGTTTTCTCTAATATAATTAAATGATTCCTGAAAGGAAAGGTATGAAGAGAGAGAGAGAGAGAGAGAGAGAGAGAGAGAGAGAGAGAGAGAGAGAGAGAGAGAGAGAGAGAGAGAGAGAGAGATGCAGTGGTTTATATGTTCATAAATAAGACACGGAAACTCGCTCATAAATGAATAAATAAGTAAATAGAATTGGTTTCATTAAAAAGAAATGGCCACCCAAAACAAAGGAAGTCTCGTTTTCTGTTCCCCTTCGCCGCGAGACACCAAAGAAAACAGGCACGCCCAAGTAACACTTAAGGGTAAACTAGTCCAAAACAAACAATCAACTATTTCTTTATTAAAAGTGTACACACACCTCCGACAGACGACAGAGACTCATGGCGTTATCACAAATACAAAATTATACAAATAATCTGATTGTACACAAACATAAACTGTACAGAGTTATAAAAAATAGTAAAAAAAGAAGAAAAAAAAAAAGTCGAAGGTCGGGACGGGGGATATGTACAGGGGGCCCGGCCAGGGGGGGTGAGGGGGGGGGGACGGCGCGGACCATTGGGGTGAGGGGGGGGAAGGGGGGCATACGTAGGTACATTTTGATTGATTGGGAACTGACACCTGTGTAGGGAAGATGTCAGCTTAACCCTTCACTTCTCCACCTACCCTCTTATGCTATGGGGGGGAGGAGGAGGAGGAGGAGGAATACAAAGGAAAACCAAACAGTAACAGACCAGAAGAAGGAGGAGGAGGAGGAGGGGGAGCAGGAGGAGAGGATAAGAAGAAGTTATGAAGTGTTTAAAAATCGTGGATACGGAATAAGAGGAGGAGGAGGAGGAGGAGGAGGAGGAGGAGGAGGAGGAGGAGGAGGAGGAGGAGGGAGAAAATAAGAGGAAGTCATGAAATATGTAAAATTGTGTGTAAAAGAAAGAAAAAATGTTGAGAGAGAGAGAGAGAGAGAGAGAGAGAGAGAGAGAGAGAGAGAGAGAGAGAGAGAGAGAGAGAGAGAGAGAGAGAGAGAGAGAGAGAGAGAGAGAGAGCATAAAAAACAAAAAAACAAATAAAGATGAACACAAAAGAAGACCAGTAAACAGCAGGAGGAAGAAAGGGGAGGAGGAGGAGGAGGAGGAGGAGAGAGGGGGGGGCAGTCCTACTCTTCCCCTTCACACATTGCACATATTCATTCATTATTTTACTTATTAATTTGTTTCTTCCTTCTTCACGTACACGCGGAAGTCGAACCTTGTTACGGAGAGCCTCGGCAAGTCCTGCACCACAGAGCCACCTGCGCTTGCTTACTCGTCACTTCAATATGGCGGTCGTGTTTCTTGTTTTTTTTTTGTTTTATTGTTTATCACGTTTGTTGAAGTCCAGTCACCGAGGCTCTGTGAGTGTGTGTGTGTGTGTGTGTGTGTGTGTGTGTGTGTGTGTGTGTGTGTGTGTGTGTGTGTGTGTGTGTGTGTGTGTGTGTGTGTGTGTGGTGACATTGGCACTATTAAAGTCTCCCAACATACACATCACTTCAGGGCGTGGGGGGGAGGGGGGTGTTAAAGAAGGTTGGGGGGGTTGTTTCTTGGCATGCTTTGGGAGGGGGAGGAGGAAGGGGTGAGTGTGGGGGTTGAGGGTATGGAAGAGGGGTAACTTGGCACAAAGGACCCCCGAGGCACCGTAGCGTGGCACCGGGAGGTCTAGTTCAGGTTGGCACTCTATTGTGGCACGCTCTGTACGCCGCCGCGCTCCGTTCTGTCCCGCACGCACACGCAAACACACGCACACACACAGTTACGTTCATAAGTTTATTTTCAGCGGTCACGTTACTCTTAGGAAGCAGTGTGGCGGCACTCCTGTGGCGGGTGCCAGGCCGCGGCGTGCGGCGGTCCGGGCGTCGCGGCTCGGCACGCGGAGGGGCGAAACCCAAGTCTTATGGTGACGCACACACACACACAGACACACACACACACATACACAGGCGGCGCTATCCCTCAGGCGGCGGTAGAGGACAGGTCCGCCGTGACCCGGGGTCAGATCAGGTCACACTCGGTGAGGGGGGCACTGGTCCAGGGGAGTCTCTGCTGTGCCGGCTTTGGTCCTACACGTAAGTATTCACAAATATACAACGAGACACGCACTGCACCGCGGCTCCGGCACATTGGCAACGTCACACCAGTAACTATATCACATTTGCAATTTGGCCACAGCAGTCAGTGTGAGTGTCGGCTGCCGCTGGTCTGGCGCTCCCGGGGCCGCGGGGGCGGGGGGGGGGCGGGGGCGGACGGAGGGCGGCTATATCCTGAGTTCTGTCTCCGAGCCAGAGGAGGCCCCGGCCATGAGCCCCGCGGGGCCCTGCCGCTGCCCCACCGGCCGCCCGTGGTGCGGCGTGGAGGTGGCCGAGGTCTGGGCGGCGGCGGCGGCGGCGGGGGAGGTGGCGTGGCTGACGCTGCCGGGCGTCATGAGCGGCGAGATGGAGGGGGAGCGCGTGGCCAGCGGCGAGAGGGAGGGGCTGAAGGAGGGCGACATGGCGGGGGAGGTGAAGGACGACTCGTGGCTGATGGGGGAGCGCGGCAGCGAGGGCAGCGTGAGCTGGCTGGTGCGCGCCGAGCTCAGTGCCACAGGGGCGATGGAGCGCGGCGCCACGCTGGTCAGCAGCGGGGGCGGGATGGTCTTCACCTGCGGGTTCAGGGTCTTCTTGAGCGGCTCGCGGCTGTAGTTGGGCGCTGAGTCGTCCTTGAGGCGCGCGATCTCCGAAAAGACGTGCGCCAGGGGCTGGTACTGCGGCCCCCAGTCCAGCAGGTAGTCCCAGTTGTAGGAGCCCTGCAGCTCCTCCTCGCTGTGCACGATGGAGCTGAGTGAGCCCGTCATGGAGGGCTGGCTCTCGTCCCCGAAGCCGAAGGCGCGCGTGCCGTCCATGATGGAGGAGTCCTCCTCCGGCGTGACCTCGTTCAGCTTGGCGTAGATCAAGTTGCTGATGTCCATGCCGTCAGCCTCGCCGCCGCCCTCGTCGTCAAACATGTGCATGCTCTCCATGGAGTGCGCCAGGTCCTGCGACCCCTTGGTGGACTCGCTCTTGGTGGTATCGATGCCGAGGCGCGCCAGGTACTCCTGCGTGTTGTGCACCGACACGTCGCTCATGTTGTCGTCGTCGCGGATGCCAGAGTCCGGCAGGCCCAGGCGCTCCCTCAGCTTCTGCTGCTGGATGAGTGGCCCCTCGTTAATCATGCGGATCTCCTCGTCCTCCACGTCCTCGTTGTCGTCGGCGCTGCCGCGGCCACTGCTGGCGCTCTGGCTCTGCTCGCTCATCTCCGAGGTGGTGTTGCCGTGGTGGTGGCTGCGCTCGCCGTGGTGGTCGTAGTGAGGTAGATCGTTGTAGCGCGGCGGGTACTGGGACAGGTCCGCGGGGGCTGAGGGTGGTGGCCGGATGTCGATGGTGTCGAAGGAGTTGTCGAACTGGTCCGCCATGACGGTCTTGCGCGCCCGCAGGTTGCGGCGGTACAGCAGCAGGAAGGCGCCGCCAAAGATGAGCACGAGGAAGATGAGGGCGATGAGCAGGCCGATGGCCCACGTGGCCAGGCCGCCCGAGTCGTGGCCGCCCGTGGTTACCGGCGACGTGTTGTTCCAAGTGCCGTTCTTGCCGCCCACGTTCACATCGGCCACGGCCACGGCGCGCAGGGAGCCCACCTGGCCAGACGTGGCCACCACCTCCAGGCGCGTGAGGCCCTCCTCGCGCACGCCGGGCCGCTTCACGCTGATCTCGCCCGACGTGCGGTTGATCTTGAACGCGCTGGACGAGGTGCGGAAGGAGTAGAAGACGCGGCCGTCCAGCCCCTCATCCTTGTCCGTGGCCTCCACGCGGCCCACCACCGTGCCCACCTCCAGCTTGGTGGGCACCGCGAAGTAGTAGTTCCGCTCCAGGAACTCTGGCGCGAAATCGTCCTGGCTGTCCACGTTGACCTGCACGGCCACCACGGAGGACTTGCCGCCCGCGTCCACGGCGCGCAGCAGGAAGGAGTACTCCTGCTTGGCCTCGTAGTCAAACACGGCCTTGGTCACCACGATGCCCGTCTTGTGGTCCACGCCAAACTTGTCCTTGTCCTTGCCTCCCGGGATGGAGTAGTTGAGGGCGCCATACGGGCCCTTGTCGCCGTCGTTGGCGTGCGCCGTGAACACGGTGGTGCCCACGGGGGAGTTCTCCGCCACGAACTCCAGGTACTTGTCCACGGGGAACTGCGGGGAGTTGTCGTTCTCGTCCTCGAGGGTGACGTGCACCGTGGCCAGCGCTGACAGCGGGTGGTGTCTGCTGCCGTCTGTGGCGCGCACGATGAAGCGGTACTCAGACACGGTGTCGAAGTCCAGCGCCTCGCGCAGAGACACCACGCCGGTCTCCGAGTCCAGGGCGAACACCTGGCGGTCGTTGCCGGACGTGATGTCGTAACTGATGGCAGCGTTGTCGCCGGCGTCGTCGTCCGTGGCCAGCACCTGCAGCACGGAGGCGGCCAGGCCCAGGGACTCGCTCACCGTCACGGCGTACTCGCTCTGGTTGAACACCGGCGCGTGGTCGTTCACGTCGTCGACCGTGATGACCACCTCGGCCGTGGCGTTGCGCGCTGGGCGCCCGCGGTCCGTGGCCATGGCGATGAGGCGGTATTCGGCGGTCTCCTCGCGGTCCAGACGCCGCACCAGCAGGATCTCGCCCGTGTTGCTGGTGATCTGGAAGGCGCCCTGCTCGTTGCCGCCCACCAGCCGGTAGTCAATGTTGCGGTTGTGGCGAGACTCGTCCATGTCCGAGGCCGACACCCGCGTCACCAGGTGGCCGCGCGGCGCGTCCTCGCTCACGTGGGCACTGTGGGGCGAGAGGCGCCGTGACATCATCCACACCCACACACACATCCACCCACTCACACACCCACACACACTCACCCACCCTCCCACACACACACATGTACACCCATACCCACCCACCCTCACACACACACACACACACACACACACACACACACACCCACCTACACACACACACACACACACACACACACACACACACACACACACACACACACACACACACACACACAAACAAACAAGAGGCCAGACTCACGTGTAGTCCTCGCGGGAGAACTTCGGCGCGTTATCGTTGACATCCGTGACCTGGATCCTGACGGCGGCCACGGCGGCGAGGGAGGGGCGGCCCGCGTCACGCGCCGTCACCACCAGCTGGATGACGGGCTGGCGCGGGTTGTAGTGCACGGAGGAGTTGGTGTAGATGATGCCGGTGCGATCGCTGATGTAGAAGCCAGGATCTGAGGAGCTGCCCAGGCTGTACTTGACCCGGGCGTTGGCTCCTGCGTCCTTGTCCGTGGCGTTCACCTGCGGGAGGGAGGAAGGCGTGGTGAACGTGGCATTCCTTCTAGTCATAAGTACAAGGAAACGTGTACTAGACAGACAATGGGGAGAGGAATGCAGTAGTGCTCCAGACAGCGAAGTGCAGGAAGACAGATAATAGATAAGAAAAGTGGACTGGAGTGAGAGAAAATAAATAAAAAAAAAAAAGAGGAAAAAGCAAACGTGGCCCTCTCTTACCCTAATGACAGGAGTACCAGGGCGGGACAGCTCGGGAAGGGCCACCTGGTAAGCCTGCTGCGTGAAGATAGGCGCGTTGTCATTCTCATCCACGACCTTCACCGTAATGGAGGTGGTGGCCACGTGGGAGGTGTCCGAGGCCTCCACCTGCAGCATGTACTCAGCGCGCGTCTCGTGGTCCAGGGGCTTGGCGAGCGTGATCTTGCCGCTAAACTTGTCGATACTAAACATGTTGTGAGGGTTGCCCGTGCTGGCGAAGTTGTATGTTATGGCCGGGTTGGTGTCCACGTCGTTGGCGGTGATGGTGGTGATGACTGTGCCCACCTCGGAGCCTGTAGGGGATGTGGTGGTGATGACTGAGTGGTGGATGGTGAGTACAGGGCGTGGTGGGTGGTAATGTTTGTTGTGATGGTGGTGGTGGTGGTGAAGGGTGACAGGTGAGAGATGGAGGAAGGAAGACACAGAGATAATGAAAATGGGATGTGTTGACGAGTGAGGTGAGTAAAACAAACAACATAGAGGTGAGTGAAGTTATTTAAAGCGGGCATACGAAGGGGGGGGGAGGAGGAGGAGCAGGAACACACACATGAATAAATACGTGATGCATATCGGGAGGAGGATGAGCGACAAAATAATGAAGAATAAAAGAGCAAACCCAAGAGGAAGAGGAGGAGGAGTAAGAAGGAAGGGCGGCACGTACCTTCGGACACCTGCACGACGGAGTGTGGCGGGAAGGTGGGCTGGTTGTCGTTGGCGTCCACGATGTTGATCCTGAGGGTGCAGGTGCCGGTGCGCTGCGGGATGCCCTCGTCCGTGGCGATGATGGTGAGCTTGTAGGCGTCGCGGATCTCGCGGTCCAGCACGATGTTGGTCTTGACGATGCCGGAGAAGGGCGGGTCGATGACGAAGGCGCTGTCGTGGTTGCCCTCCACGATGTGGTACACGATGTTGGCGTTGACGCCCGTGTCGTCGTCCGTGGCGGACACCTGCATCACGTACTCGCCCTTGTTGTAGCCCTCCCACACGGACGACACGTAGCGGTCCTGCGTGAAGCGCGGCGCGTTGTCATTGGTGTCCACCAGGGTGACCCACACGCTGGTGTAGGCGTACAGCGGTACCTCGCCCTCCGCCTGCGCCACCACCACCAGTTTCATCTGCGGCAGCGTCTCGTAGTCCAGGCGGCGCGGATCGCGCACGCGGATCAGGCCGTTGTTGCTGATGATGTCGAAGATGTTCTCCTCGTTGCCCGAGCCAAAGCTGTAGGCGATGCGCTGCCAGTTGTTGTCTGAGCGCACTGCCGCCACCTGCACCACGTCTGACCCCGCCGGCGCGTTCTCCTCCAGCTCCACCGAGTACGACGAGTTCTTGAACTGCAGCGTGGTGGCCGAGCTGGCGTCCCCCACCCGGATCTCCACCAGGCCCGTGGAGGACTGCGGCGGCCGCCCGCGGTCCTGCGCCACCACCTCCAGGTGAAAGAGGCGGCCGCTCTCCATGCCCAGCGGGCTGGTGGCCGTCACCACGCCCGTCTCGGGGTTGATGCGGAATTTGCTGTTGGCGGGCTCGTCCACGAGGCTGCGCGGGGAGGGAGAGGTTAGTGTTTGGTGAGGGAGGAGGGAGGAGGGAGGGGAGGTAAAAGGAGGCTGGAGTGAGAGGAACACGTGATGACAGACAAGAAAGAGAATACAACGAAAAATCGATATTGAGCATCATCTGGTGAGAAGGAACAAAAACAAAATGAATCTAGAGTGAAAGGGAGACGTGATAACAAAAGGAAGTCCAGCAACCGCCAGGGACAAGACCAAGGCCGCGCCACGCACCTGTACACAATCTCCTGGTTGACTCCTTCGTCCTTGTCAGTGGCGGTGACCTTGAGCAGCTCCTGGCCGGGCTGGGAGTACACTGGCAGGTCCACGGTGAAGGGGTACTGCGTGAACACTGGCTTGTTGTCGTTCACGTCGCTGATGGAGATCTGCACCTGGGCTTTCTCTGAGCGCGCGTCGTACCGCCCGCCGTCCGTGGCGCGCACCTCGAAGGAGTACACGCTCTGCTTCTCCCGGTCGAAGTGCCTGGCGGAGGGAGGGAGGGAGGGAGGGAGGGGCGGATTAGGCAGGGGATGGAGGAGGTCTGTTGCACGTGTTTGAAAGAGGTGCTACACAAGTGTTATGTGAAGGTTTTGAAAGAGTGGAGATGCTTTGTGTCATTTGTATGTGTTGTGTTATCAGGTGTATTAATAGTGCTCTTGTTGGTGTTAAATGAACCATTGTGCGTTACTTAGACAATAAACGTTAGAGAACGTTAGGCAATAATGAACACACACACACATACACACACACACACACACAGCCACACTCACCCTGCGGTGGTAATGACGCCTGTCTCGTTGTCAATCTTGAAGAGCCACTGCGTCTCGTTACTGAGGGAGTAGGTGATGCGCGCGTTCTCGCCGTGGTCCCGGTCCGTGGCGCGCACCATGAGCACCACGGTGTCTGGCGGCGCGTCTTCGGGCAGCGTGGCGGTGTAGCGGTTCTGCGAGAACTTTGGGTCGTTGTCGTTCTGGTCCTCCACGGTGATGGTGATGTTGCACACGCCGCGCAGCGCGGACTGGGCGCGGTCCTCGGCGGTCACCACCAGGAAGTACTTGGCCTGCGCCTCGCGGTCCAGGGGGCGCGAGGACAGCTGGCCCGAGGAGGACTCGATGCTGAACTTGTTGTTGACGTTGCCGCCCGTGATGGAGTAGCGCACCTGTCCGTTGAGCCCCGCGTCGCGGTCCGTGGCCAGCACCGTGTGGATCACCGAGAGGTCCGTGTTCTCCGGCACGCGCAGCGGGTAGCACGAGTCGCGGAACTCCGGCGCGTGGTCGTTCACGTCGGTGAGCGTGACGAGCACAGAGGCGGTGTCGTACTGCGCAGGGTAGGAGCCGTCGCGCACGTACACGGTGAGACTGTAGTGGTCCTTGTCCTCGCGGTCCAGCGTGGCCACGGTGCGGATCACGCCCGTAGACGGGTTGATGCGGAACTTGTTGTCGCCGATGCCCGCGGGGATGATGTAGGTGAGGTTGCTGTTGGTGCCGTAGTCGCGGTCCGAGGCGGTGACGCGCGCCACGGAGGTGCCTGGCGGCGCGCCCTCGGACACGTTGGCCTTGTAGATGGCCTGGCTGAACTTGGGTGGGTTGTCGTTCACGTCCTCCACGAACACCTCGATGAGCTGCGCGGAGGAGCGCGGCGGCTCGCCGTGGTCGCTGGCCGTCACGTTGAGGCGGTACTGCGTGGCGCGCTCGCGGTCCAGCGCCTTCACGATGCTCAGCTCGCCCGTCTCGTAGTCCAGCGCGAAGCTGCCGTCGTTGCCCGAGCTGATGATGTACGTGACGCGGCCGTTGTCGCGCGAGTCCTCGTCCGTGGCGATGACGTGCAGCACGGGCGTGCCGCGCGGCTCGTCCTCCATCACGTCCACGCGGCTGCGCGACACAAACTTGGGCGAGTTGTCGTTGTAGTCCTCGATGAGGATGCGCGCCGTGACGGAGGCCTGGCGGCGCTGCGTCTCGTCGCGGGGTTGGTCGGCGGCCGTCACCACCAGCGTGTACTCGCGGTGCTCCTCGTGGTCCAGGGGCGCCATGAGCGTGAGCATGCCCGTGGTGGCGTCCAGGCGAAACACCTTCTTGGGGCGCTGCTGGGCCAGCGAGTACTGCACGTAGCCGTTGTCGCCGGAGTCCAGGTCTGTGGCCGTGAAGTTCCAGACGGGCGTGCCGATGGCCGTGTTCTCGCTGATGGAGAAGATGACGGGGTCGTCCTTGAACACCGGCGCCTGGTCGTTCTCGTCCTGCACCTCGATCTTCACGTTGATGATGGAGCTCTGCGGGTTGGTGGCTGACGAGTCCACGGCCTTCACCTGCAGCATGTACTCCGTGGTCAGCTCGTAGTCCACCTGGCGCGCCGTGAACACCTGGCCGGTCGTCTTGTTGATGTCAAACGTGCCGTACGTGTTGCCGGACAGGATGGTGTACGTGACGCGCCCGTTCTCCCCGCCGTCACGGTCCACGGCCAGCACGGAGCCCACCTCCTCGCCCACCTTGACGCCCTCCCGCACCTTGAACACCACGGAGGAGGCGGGGAAGGTGGGCCGGTTGTCGTTTAAGTCCAACACCTCGATCTGCAGCACCGTGGTCACGTTCCGGGGAGGGCTGCCCTGGTCACTCGCCTGCACTGTCACGCGGTACACCTGCTTGGCCTCGTGGTCCAGCACCTTGGGGGGGGAAGGGGTAGGTACAGGTGAGATGGACCAGTGCAATGATAAGTGTTTCTTCCCCATGACCACAAACAGGTATTTACACACTTATTTTTTGTTTTGAATAATCGTAAATGACAAACCTAACCTACAACAACAACAAAAACAACAAGAGGAGGAAGAACCAGAACAAGAACAAACAGAAGAGAAAGAGGAGGAGGAGGAGAAGAAGAGGAGAACCAAGAGGAGTAAGTGGGGGTTCGAACCTCGGTCTCTGCGCTGAGAAGAAGAAAAAGAAGAGGAGGAGGAAAAGGATATCTCGCCCATTACCTTGGTGGTGGTGATGACGCCTGTGGTGGGGTTGATGGTGAAGGCGCTGTCGTCGTCATTGTCACTGGTGGAGATGAAGGAGTAGGTGATGGAGGCGTTGTTTCCCTCGTCCCTGTCCGTGGCGCGAACCTGAGGGAGGAGGAGGAGGAGGAGGAGAGGGTTAGTAGAGGCATGGAGGAAGAGGAGGAGGAGAGGGTTAGGAGAGACATGGAAGAGGAGGAGGAAGGTTAGATGAAAGGAGATGGAGGAGATTTAGACAAAGGGAGGAGGAGGAGGAGGAGGAGGAGGAGGAGGAGGAGGAGGAGAAACGTTAGATTAGGGGTGAAAAGGCGAAGAGGAAGATTAGAATGAGGGAGAAGGGAGGAGAGAAGAAGGGAGAGATGGAGAGATGAAGGAAGAGGAGGAAGAGGAGGATTAAAATAGGAATGAGTATTTTTTGTGGGGAGGTGGATGAGGGAGAGGAGGGGAGGAGAGAACAGGGAGGTAGGAGAAGCGAATGGAGGAGAAAGGAGAGAAAGAAAAGTGAAAGTCAGAAAGAAGGACATAAAAGGCTAAAGGAAAGAAACAAAACAGAGAAACAAACAAACGAGATGATGGAGAAGAAGAGAAGGAAGAGAAACGAGAAACAAAGACAACAACAACAACAACAACAACAACACACACAAAGCCAGTCAGTCAGTCAGTCCTCAGCCAATCACAACATCCAAACATTAGCCGCCAATCCAGTCACCGTCTTCTCTCACTGTTCCTTTTTTTACCCTCACTGAATCACCCACGCCCTTCCTTACACTCTCCCACGTGGCCTGTGACTCATCGGGCCCACCTCCACTTCCCATTCTCCTCTATTCTTCTTTATTCTATCTATTCTTTTTTTCTATTCTTTTTTTTCTTCTTATCCTTTTCTCCCCTTCCTCCATTTTCTGTTCCACTCCTCTCATCTCCATTTTCTGTTGTTTTGTATTATTTTCTTTTTTTCCTCCTTTTCTTTCCTCTTCTTCCTTCAATTCCTGCTGTTTTTTTTTTCTCCATTCCCCATTCTCTTACACTAATTCATTCGTTCCATCATCTATTGTCTTATTATTTTGTCTCTCTTCTTCTTATTTCCTTTACTTCTTATTCTCATTTACTCGTTTTCACTTTCTTCCATTCCTTTACTTCTTATTCTCACTTACTCGTTTTCATTTTTCTTCCATTCCTCATTCATTTCTTACTCTCCTCTCTATTCTTTCCCAGTTACTGTTCTCTTCTTTCCTTCACTCACTCATTCATTCAGTTAGCTTTTCTTCACCTTTACCTTTACTTTTGTTCCCTCAATTACAAGCAAATCTACTCAACTCCCTCATACTCACTCACTTCTCGTCTTAACTATACAAACTGCCCTTCCCTTTCTTCAATCACTCAATCACCCACTCATTCATTCACTTGCCGTCTTGCCTCACCTCTGTAAACTCATTCCTTCACACACACAAACACACAT
>NC_087191.1:11424466-11429466 GCF_035594125.1 Scylla paramamosain
TAGAGGCGTGTGTTTGTCTGTTTGTGTTCCTTGACAGGTGCGTCTGACCATACATTCACAAAAATCTACACCACTTTTTTACTTAGATCCACCACACTTACAAACTTACTACTTTAAATCACTACTTTACCCCTTAACTTCATTCCCCCAACAGAAACTATAACAACAACAACAACAACAACAACAACAACAACAACTACTGCTACTACTACTACTACTACTACTACTACTACTACTACTACTACTACTACTACTGCAATATTCACCTGTGTGTGGCCGTAGGTAGGAGGCGTGCCAGCAGTCGCCAGCACGTTTAGCAACACAAAGGGGTGGGTTTCGTGGTCCAGGCCTGACGCAGTACTTAACACGCCACTCAGACTGTCAATGCTGAAGTAACCATTGGGGTCGCCTGAGTATATGTTGTAGCGAACCTCCCCGCCTCCTGCAGCAGTGGAAGAAGGAGGGGAAGAAGGTTAGGTTTGGTTAAGTTATGTTTTTTTTGTTTTTTTTTATTTTTGTTTCTAATTTGTTTTTTTCTTTGTTTTTTTCTTATTTGTTATTCTTCATTCGTTTTTTTTTTCGTCTTCTCTTCTCTTCCTCCTCCTCCTCCTCTTCTTGCTCCTCTTTCTCGTATTTTTTTTTAGGTTTATTTATTTATTTATTTATTTATTCTTCCATTTTTTCTCTTGTTATTCTTTATTAATTTTTTAAGCTTCCCTTTCTTTTCTTCTTCTTCTTCTTCTTCTTTCTCCCTTTTTCTCTTTTCAACTGAATCTTTTGTGCCCTTTCAAAAAAAACCTTCACTATTTATAATACAAAAAAAAAAAAAAAAAAAAAAAATTCCAAACTAACCCTTTTTAAACTCCCTCATTACTCAAACCTGCAATAAATCCTAAAACAACAACACCCTTTTAATATTAACCCTTTGTAAAACTCCCTGCCTCCCACACATGCACACACTCACCTAAAACTCCCTTTAAACATTCCTTTCTACTCATTTATAAACCTCCCTTACACACACACACACACACTCCCTCTCTTTGACCCTTTGAGACCCTTTATAAAACTCCCTTTGCACACTCCCTCTCTCTCTCCCTCTTTCCCTCAAACTCTCCCTTAATAAACCTTTACACATGCCCTTTTATAAATCTCCCTTTACAGTCACTGCCCTTTAAATACCTCCCTCGCTTCCCCTTCCTCCCTCCGCCCGTCCCTCCCTCGCTCCCCTCCCCACCTTGCCCAGCCTCGCCTCTGTTGCTGGACACGGCCGTCACGGTGCCCACGGAGGACCCAGGCGGCACATCCTCTGCCGCACCGAACGTGTAGCGTGAGTTTTCGAAGATCGGCGGCTCCTGGTTAGTGTCGATAACGGAGATCCCAACCTCAGCATCCACGGCAGATCTGCGGGGCGGCTCAGGTTAGTAAGGTTCAGGTAAAGAAGGTCTAGGTTAGGTTGTGTGGTTGTGAGGGGAAAGAGATACAGGGAAAGAGAGAGGAGTTCATTAATTGTGTCTCAGGTTAGTAAGGTTCAGGTAAAGGTCTAGGTTAGGTTGTGTGGTTGTGAGGGGAAAGAGATACAGGGAAAGAGAGAGGAGTTCATTAATTGTGTCTTATGCAAGGCCAGAGTGAAGGAAGAGAAGGAAAGGGTTTAAAATGTCTCTCAAATGGAACAGAACATTAATGAATTGAAATGATAATAGTGACAGATTAATACTTGCATTTTTAATTCTATCATACCCTCACTAACACCACCACCACCACAACATTGAGGAATATATAACTGTTACTTGTCTCTACCATAAAGGAAATGCCAGAATACTGAAAAATGAAGTAATGGTAGAAGATTATTTGGCTGCTCGACTTTTTTTCAACCCCGCTGTCCCATCACCGCCATGACCCATCACTACCGCTACAAAATTCAAGAAAAATCACCTCTATTGGAAAAAAAAAAGTATGAAAATTAAAGAAATGAAGTGATAATGATAGGTTTACTGGGTTAATTGACTTCTTAACTATCATTGTGTCGTTAATAGCACATGGCATTTCCACCACTGAGCTAAATGCAGGTATTACTAACAACACTTCAACAAATACGAAACACAAACACCTCTAACTATACTACTATAACTCTACTACTTCTAACTATTCTACTAAGGCTTCTACTATTACCAAACACTACCACCACCACCACCAGCACCACCGCCACACGTACCGCAGGCCTCCCCCATCCCTGGCAGACACGTTGATATGGTACATAGAATTTGCTTTGGATAAAGTTTCCGTCACGAAGATCTCTCCCGTCTTGCCGTCGATCCTGAAGCCGCCCGGGTCATTCTCCCCCACAATCTCATACGTCACCTGCCGGGATAGGATTTGGGTAAGATTATACAGGATTGGGTTAGGTTATAAAGGATTGGGTGGTACTATAAAGGGTTAAATGGGGTTATAGAAGGATTGGGTTAGGTTATAAAGGGTCGGGTTGATTATAAAGGATTGGGTGGTACTATAAAGGATTGGGTGGTACTATAAAGGGTTGAATGGGGTTATAGAAGGATTGAATAGGATTGCGTGTGATTATAAAGGGATGAGTAGAATTATTAAAGGATTTTGTGGGATTATATAGGTTAGGATTATAATAAGTTTTTTTTTCAGTTTCACGTGACTTTTCTTTCTTTCTTTTTTTTTTTTAAAGGGGATTTGTTTTAACTAAATGTTGGGAAGGGGAGGAGGGGGAGCAGTAGGTTAGAAAGAAGAGGGATAGGAAGAAAAGGAGATTATGAGGAGAGGAGGAGAAGGAGGAGGAGCTGGTTAGAAAGGAGTAAATGAAGAAAAGGAGGTTAAGATGAGAAGGACGACGAGGAGGAGGAGGAAGAGGACATCAAAGAAAAAAAAATGAAGTAAAACAAACTGCAAGAAAAACAAATGAAGAAAATAAAGAAAAAAACAAAACAAAAAAACACAAATAAAATCATACTAATACATTAACACCCCTTAAAAAAAAAAAAAGATAAAAGAAAACAAAAGAAGAAAAAAGAAAATAAACAAAACCATCTTATCTCCCCGCCCACTAGCCACCCCACGTCCGTACCTGGCCATACACCCCAGCATCCTTGTCTGTGGCCACGACCACCACCACGGGCACGGACTGGTTGTGCTGCTCGCGGAGGGACACGTTGTACTGCTGCGGGTAGAAGGTGGGCGAGTTGTCGTTCACGTCCAGGAGCTGAATCTTCACTGCCGCTGTCGTACTCAAGCCGCCTGGAAACGTACGCGACAAGGGGTTAGGTTAGGTTAGGTTATTGCAGTGTTAGGTTAGGTTAGGTTAAGTTAGGTTAGGTTAGGTTAGGTTAGGTTAGGTTAGGTTAGGTTAGGTTAGGTTAGATTAGTTTATTGGCAGAGTTAGGTTAGGTTAGGTTAGGTTATTGGCAGAGTTACGTTACGTTAGGTTGGGTTATTGGTGGTGGTAGGTTAGGTTAGGTTAGGTTATTGGCAGAGTTAGGTTACGTTAGGTTGGGTTAGGTTAGGTTAGGTTAGGTTAGGTTAGGTTAGGTTAGGTTAGGTTAGGTTAGGTTAGGTTATTGGTAGAGTTATGTTACCTTAGGTTGGGTTATTGGTGGTGGTAGGTTAGGTTACGTTGGGTCAAATTGACTTAGTTTGTTGACATATGAGTCTGTAGGTTATCTTTGTATTTCCAGTTAGTTTGATCACATACACTAATACGGAAAGACACAATGATAGAAGGAAACAAACACACACACAAACACACAACAATAAACAACAATAAACACTACATTACATAAAACTCCCCTTTTCTGGCGCCCATTACAGAATCAAACTGACAACCGGTAGATCACAAAGCACTCGAGAACAACCCCCCCCAACACACAGACACACACACACACAACCCCTACTGGACCTCACCTCTGTCAGTCGCCACCACCGGAAACTCATAAACAGCCCGGGTTTCGTGGTCCAGCTGGCCTGAGATGCAGATGTCGCCTGTTTTGGGTCGTATCTCAAACTCCTTGAATCTCTTGAACCCGTCACCTATAGTGTAGTTAACTAGAGCGTTCACTCCGCAGTCTGGATCCGTTGCTGAGACCTGAGAGAGAGGGAGAGAGAGAGAGGGAGTGTGTTAGTTCAGTTAGTCTTTCATCATTGAGAGCATTGTAATAAAATGTTTCAATGGACATAGGAAAATATTAATGTGAGGTTGATTTCGTCTTTGCTAATTTAACTAAACGGGTGCCCCTTTTTTCAGATGCTGCGGTACAAGAAGTGAGCGTTTTAGAAGGTGTAGGTGAAAAAGGAACCAGTCGACTAGCGGTGAAAGTTAAGGGAGGAAGAAATGATAAGGGAGGAAGAAATGATAAGGGAGGAAGAAATGATGTGTGATGCTTTATAGTGAGCTGGAGATAAAAAAAAAAGGGAGATAAAGAACGAACAAAAAAGAACGGAAGAAGAGAAAGGGAGGGATAGAATGAAAGGAAGGGACAGAGGGGGGAAGGAAGAAACGAAGGAAATAGAGAAAAAAGTGGTGTGTTATATTTTGATGGAGAGATAAGAGAAACAGAATGAGAGGAAGAGAGAGACGGGAAGAGAAGGGAAGAGAGAGAGAGAGAGAGAGAGAGAGAGAGAGAGAGAGAGAGAGAGAGAGAGAGAGAGAGAGAGAGAGAGAGAGAGAGAGAGAGAGAGAGAGAGAGAAATTGATGTTTTAATGAATTTTCGATGCTGTTGATTATGATTTTCTTTCCAGCGAGGAGGAGGAGGAGGAGGAAGAGGAGGAGGAGGAGGAGGAGGAGGAGGAGGAGGAGGAGGAGGAGGAGGAGGAGGAGGAGGGGAGGGGGAATGATACTGACTCTTCCTGACACTGCCTGGGATTAAACACTGACCTCTCACCTCTCACTCTCTCCTCCTCCTACTCCTCCTCCTCCTCCTTCTTCTCTTCTATCCCGTCCTTCATCTTCCCAATCCCTTCCTAGTATTGCTTCTGCCTCCTC
>NC_087191.1:11454466-11456966 GCF_035594125.1 Scylla paramamosain
GGCAATCAAGGAAGCACAAAGACCTTATAACCATACATTGAACACAAAGTAATCACACTGACTGAAAATTCCGCAAGGAAAAGAAAAAAAAAGAGAAATAAACGGAAATTACGTGACATCTATGACTCAAAACTTTATATTACGTGTTTCAGGAGCCACGGAGTTTCCAAACACAAAGTAATTATTCTGACTCATAACTTCAAAACTCCACGAAAAAGGCATGATAACGAAACTATGTAATATTTTTGACTCATAACTCTCTGACGTATTCCAGTAGCTACAGAGACTCTTAAAACTTCATATATATATATAAAAAAAAAAAGTGTAATCATTCTGACTTAAAACACCGCAAAGCAAAGAAAAACTTGAAAAAAACGAAAAAAAAGAACGAAATTAAGTAATGTTTTTGACTCATAACTCTCTCTCACGTGTTTCAAGAGCCACAGAACACCCCCTCCCCGTGCCGCCCCCCTCCCTGAGTGGCGTAATGGACTTGTTACTCACCTGACGCCGCGACACACATAATTGTCTCCCGGAAGTTATAAATAGAATGATCTAAATATTTCAAAATTAACTCATAAATTTGGCGAATGAATATTTATGAGAGAGAGAGAGAGAGAGAGAGAGAGAGAGAGAGAGAGAGAGAGAGAGAGAGAGAGAGAGAGAGAGAGAGAGAGAATAATGAGTCGCTTTAATTTTTCCTACTTTGGGAAATGAATATAAAGGAGTTGCTCTCTCTCTCTCTCTCTCTCTCTCTCTCTCTCTCTCTCTCTCTCTCTCTCTCTCTCTCTCTAATAAACGTCATATTTTCTTTATTTACTGCTTTGATTTTGATTCTATTAACCTTTATGCCAAAAAAGAAGAAAAAGAAGAGGAAAAGAAAAGAAGAAAAGGAGGAGGAGGACTGAGAAAAGTATAGAAAGAATGAGGAAAGAAAGAGACAGCGAGAGAGAGAGAGAGAGAGAGAGAGAGAGAGAGAGAGAGAGAGAGAGAGAGAGAGAGAGAGAGAGAGAGAGAGAGCAGGTGTGAGAAAAAGAGGAAAACAATGAGGCGAAGAACAAGTTACCTGAGGAACAATGAACAATAACAGAGGAACAATTTTACACCTGAGAGAGAGAGAGAGAGAGAGAGAGAGAGAGAGAGAGAGAGAGAGAGAGAGAGAGAGAGAGAGAGAGAGAGAGAGAGAGAGAGAGAGATTACCTTGCTTACTTCACACGTTTTCTACTCAAATAAAAGAGAAAATGAAGAAACGGGGTGATGAAAATGATAAAGAGTAACAATGATGAAAAAGAAAAGAGAAAAAAGAATAAAGAACATTAAAGACATAAAGAAAAACATAATAAACAAGATCAGAATATAAATAATGATAACGAAAGAAACAAGAAAATAAATTGCATAAACGAAAAAAAATAATAAAAAATAGAAAAGGAAAAAAAAGAATTGAAAAGACAATAAACAAAGAAAAGGGAAATTTTTTGTTAGTATTCATATTCTAATTTCTCTCTCTCTCTCTCTCTCTCTCTCTCTCTCTCTCTCTCTCTCTCTCTCTCTCTCTCTCTCTCTCTCTCTCTCTCTCTCTCTCTCTACATGTTTCTTTATCATTTTCTCAATATAAATGTTCTCGACCCTTACATGACCTCTCTCTCTCTCTCTCTCTCTCTCTCTCTCTCTCTCTCTCTCTCTCTCTCTCTCTCTCTCTCTCTCTCTGTATGAAACTATTTTGATGAAAGAAACTGGGCAGAGAGAGAGAGAGAGAGAGAGAGAGAGAGAGAGAGAGAGAGAGAGAGAGAGAGAGAGAGAGAGAGAGAGAGAGAGAGAGAGAGAGAGAGAATCAATTATCTTAACCAAACAATTGTAAAGTAAACAAAATATAATCTGTTGAATATTTTATAACCAGAGAATAAAAAAGAAAAAGAAAAGAAAAGAGAGAAATGAAAAGAAAGAAATGAAAGAAAGAAGGACATGGCGAAGAGCGGTAAGAAGAAAAAGACGATAATATTAAGAGAGAGACAATATGAGATGAAAGGAAGAATAGAAAAAAAGGAGAAGTGACGAAGAAAAAAAGAAAAAGAAGAAGAAAAGGAAGAGGAGGAGAAAATAAGAATAAAAAAAGGAGAAAGGAAGAAAAGGAGGAGGAAGGAAATTAAGGGAACTTGATGAATTGAGGAAGAAGAAGAAGAAGAAGAAGAAGAAGAAGAAGAAGAAGAAGAAGAAGAAGAAGAAGAAGAAGAAGAAGAAGAAGAAGAAGAAGAAGAAGAAGAAGAAGAAGAAGAAGAAGAAGAAGAAGAAGAAGAAGAAGAAGAAGAAGAAGAAGAAGAAGAAGAAGAAGAAGAAGAAGAAGAAGAAGAAGAAGAAGAAGAAGAAGAAGAAGAAGAAGAAGAAGAAGAAGAAGAAGAAGAAGAAGAAGAAGAAGAAGAAGAAGAAGAAGAAGAAGAAGAAGAAGAAGAAGAAGAAGAAGAAGAAGAAGAAGAAGAAGAAGAAGAAGAAGAAGAAGAATGTT
>NC_087191.1:11469466-11476966 GCF_035594125.1 Scylla paramamosain
CAACATCTGCAGTACCTAACCTAACGCTGGAGGAGGAGGAGGAGGAGGAGGAGGAGGAAGAGAAGGAGGAGGAAATAGGACCATTAGCAATTTCTACACTTGAGACTGGAAGGGGAGGAGGAGGAGTAGGAGGAGGAGGAGGAGGAGGAGGAGGAGGAGGAGGGAGTGTCAATTAATAGCCGGAGTAAGATCAGAGACTAGAAAAGGAGGTAACGCCATTGAGGAGGAGGAGGAGGAGGAGGAGGAAGAGGAGGAGGAGGAGGAGCCGTGTCAAGTCCTGGAAATTTAGGCGTTGTAAATATTAAGTCAATAAAAATTTAATGTCTTCCTTGTGTCATTAAGGAGGAGCTTCGGAGGAGGAAGAGGAGGAGGAAGAGGAGGAGGAGGAGGAAGAAGACCAGGAGGAGGAGGCAGGTATGCAAATCGAGCTGTAAAAGAGGAAGAGGAAGATTATTCTACTCCTCTTCTTTCTCTCAATACACACACACTTCTCCTCCTCCTTCTTCGCCTTCTTCAGCATTCCCTCGCCCTTCGGAATATCGACACCTCAATCTGCTCTTCCTGTTGTCATTCCTGTAACCTTTCCACTTTCATCCATGCCCTTGAAAGTGGATCTAAGTAATTTTTTCTATTCCTTCTTCGCCTTCTTCAGTATCCCCCGCGCCCTTTGGAATATTGCTACCTCAACCTGCTCTTTCTACTCGTACAAGCCTGCAACCTTCCCCAGTCCATCCATCGCCCTTGAAACTAGAAATCTAAGCCTTTATTTCATCTCCTTCAGGGCCTTCGTCAGCATAACCACGCCCTTTGCAACAGAAACACGTCACTTCTTAAACTTTCCAATCCTGTAAAGAAGGAATCATAAAGACAAATATCAAATGCAAATCTGCACCTTCTTTCTATTCATTCTCTTTACCACAGCAGCGCCTTCGTCGGTATGCATGTGCCTTAGGACAGTGGATATAGTCTATGAGAGAAAGTCATTTGCGCTGCTTCTCCCGCTCAAGATCTTCAAAACACATGGTCATTGGGGAAAAACATACGTGGGAGACTAAATAATGATCCCCGTGCTCTTTGGAAATACTGTTGGTGGGAAAGGAAAGTGTTTTAATAGCATTGAAAGTCATCTGCGCTATTTCTCCCGCTTAGAAATCGTAAAAAAATAAATAAATAATAATAATAATAAGATAAACCATCAAGAGAAAGAGAAAAAAATATGATAACCGAATAATCACCTTTGAATCACCTTTGAAAATAGTTAACGAGAGATGAAAGCGTTTAAAAATACAGGCTTAAATTCATCACGCTACTTCTCCCTCTAAGAAAAAAATATAAAAAATCAGAAAAATCATCTGAATCTTTCCTCTTCACTTCTGCAGCCTCTCCGTCAGTAGCGCCAGTACTTCCTAAGGGTTACTGCCGCTACAGACACCCCTCTCCTGTATCAGTAACACCCCCCTTAACCTCCCTCCAGCACCCCTTCTCCCCCTTCCACACTGCTACCCTCTAGTACCCCAGTTCCAGCACCCCTCCCCGTCCAACATATCTTCCCCTCCCACCCTTTTCTCCCTCCAGAACCTCTTCCCCCTTCCACTCCCTCCTCCCCATTCCAGCATCTCTAACCCCCCCATTCTTTCTCTCCCCCCTCCACCCCAAACCCTGCCCTTCCCTCTCCTCCCTTCTCTCCAGCCCACACTCCCTCCACCCTCCCTCCCACCCTCCGTCATTATAGATATCCAAAGGGCCTTAACTGCCCAGACAGATGGACTCAACTTACCCAAACCACGCGAACCGTCTTTCGAAGCTTCGCATGAACCGCTACCACGTGTTTCATTGGTTCGCTGGTTCGGGTGTGTGTGTTCGAAGCTTCGTGGGTTCAAATTCACGGCTTCATTGTTCAGTGAGTCAGGGTTTTAAATTTGGGTTTAAATTATGTTTTTGCAGTGAGGTTTTGGTGGAAAAATGTTGTAAAAGGGTTAGGTTAGGTTAGGTTATGTTAGGTTAGGTTAGGTTAGGTTAGGTTAGGTTAGGTTAGGTTAGGTTTGGTTAGGTTAGGTTAGGTTACGTTAGGTTAGGTTAGGTTAGGGTTAGGTTAGGTTAGGTTAGGTTAGGTTAGGTTAGGTTAGGTTAGGTTAGGTTTGGTTAGGTTAGGTTAGGTTAGGTTAGGTTAGGTTAGGTTAGGTTTGGTTAGGTTAGGTTAGGTTAGGTTAGGTTATGTTATGTTAGGTTAGGTTAGGTTAGACTGGGTCAGGTTAGGTTAGGGTTAGGTTAGGTTACGTTAGGTTAGGTTAGGTTAGGTTAGGTTAGGTTAGACTGGGTTAGGTTAGGTTAGGTTAGGTTAAGTTAGGTTAGGTTAGGTAAGAGTTAGGTTAGGTTAGGTTAGGTTAGGTTAGGTTAGGTTTGGTTAGGTTAGGTTAGGTTAGGTTAGGTTTGGTTAGGTTAGGTTAGGTTAGGTTAGGTTTGGTTAGACTGGGTCAGGTAGAGAAGGTAGTGTTTGGAATTGCTATGGTTTGTTTGTTTTTTTGTCTGTTTCAATGTTTTTATTTGTTTATTTTTCTCTTCCCCTTATTTATTTGTCTATCTATCTACTCATTTATTTATTTATCTATTTTAATTTTGAAAAGTTTTATGTAGATAAGATTCATTTCCATAGCCTCTCTCTCTCTCTCTCTCTCTCTCTCTCTCTCTCTCTCTCTCTCTCTCTCTCTCTCTCTCTCTCTGAATTAACTTAAAAAGAAGAAATAAAAAATAGATCATTTCTTTCTTTCACTCCTTATCCTCCTCCTCCTCCTCTTCCTCCATGTCTTCTGTTCCTCCCTCCTTAACCCAAACTCCCATCACACCATCTGTCCCTTCTCTCCTTCCCTCCCTCCCTCCCCTCCCGTCATCCTTCATTCCCTCCTTCCCTCCCTCCTTCAGCTTCCAACCATCTGTCCTTCCTTCACCCTCAGCCTTATCCTTCTCCCTATCCTTCCTTCCTTCGCCTTAATATCCTTCGTTTACATTAATCCTTCCTTCCTTTATTCCTTCCTTCCTTCCTTCCTTCCTTCCTTCCTTCAATAAAGCTTAAAAGTTCCTAATATTCTTTTGTGTTACTTTTTATTTATTTTTCTATTATTTTTTTCTTTCTTTAGGGCAATACGAATATCCTTCTAATGGCATCCTAGTATATCCTGCAGTATCCTTCCCTCGCCGGATAGAACAGTAGAAGCATTCTCCCCTCCTGACCTTGACTCCCGATGGTATTTTAAGAATGTGGCAAATTTTTACTGCCCACAGAACGCCGCCGGAAGGAGGAGGAGGAGGAGGAGGAGGGGTTCACGAAGATAGGTGCACGCCTGCTTACCTCTACCTCCTCCTCCTCATCCTCCTCCTCCTCCTCCTCCTCCTCCTCTCACATCTTAGTATTTTTTATTTGTTTGTTTTTCTGTTTCAATCTTTATTTTTTTCCTCTATTTCTTCTTTGGTTCATGTTTAAGAAGGTGTTTATATTTTCTTTCTCCCTCTTCTTCCTCTTCTTCTTCTTCTTTTTCTTCTTCTTCTTCTTCTTCTTCTTCCTCCTCCTCCTCCTTCTTCTTCTTAACCTCTTCCTCTCATCGTTACTTGTTCTCTTCTCTTTTCTTTTTCTTTTTCTTATTGTGACTTATTTTCGTCTCCTTCTCTTCCTCCATCCTTTATTGCATTCCTTCTCATTCTTCATCTATTTATCTACTTCTCCTTCTTATCTCCTCTTCTTCCATTCTTTATTTTTTTTCTTCTTACATTATTCATTACTTTTATCATATTTTCCTTCCTCTTCTTCTTCCATTTATCCATTTTCTTTTTTTTAATCACCAAATATTTCCTTTTCTCTTCTTCCTCCCTCCTCCTCCTCCTCCTCCTCCTCCTCCTCCTCCTCCTCCTCCCTGGACACGGAAACATCACAGGAAGCCCAAGAAAAAAAAAAGAAGAAAAAGAAAAAAAATACATATGAAACTGACACTGTTTATATTTAAGTCAATCTCTCTCTCTCTCTCTCTCTCTCTCTCTCTCTCTCTCTCTCTCTCTCTCTCTCTCTCTCTCTCTCTCTCTCTAGCGGTATCTAGATTCGTTTTGTTATATATTTGTCGAATCCAATTTTATGAGGTTTTTGCTCTCTCTCTCTCTCTCTCTCTCTCTCTCTCTCTCTCTCTCTCTCTCTCTCTCTCTCTCTCTCTCTCTCTCTCTCTCTCTCTCTCTCAGTGATGGAAGAGGAGGAGGAGAAGGAGGTGGTGGAGAGGAGGAGGAGGAGGAGGAGGAGGAGGAGGAGGAGGAGGAGGAGGAGGAGGAGGAGGAGGAGGAGGAGGAGGAAGACTCTCTGCGGTTCCTCATAAGACCTTCCATCTCTCCGCCCCGCCCTTGAGAGAGAGAGAGAGAGAGAGAGAGAGAGAGAGAGAGAGAGAGAGAGAGAGAGAGAGAGAGAGAGAGAGAGAGAGAGAGAGAGAGAGAGAGAGAGAGAAATGAAAGAAAAAAAGAAGAGGAATGAATAGATAGACAAAAGCTAACTAAGAATAAGGAATAAGACAAAAAACGTAAAGAAAGGAAGAGGAGATAAAATTCGATAAAGAGGAAATAATAAAGAGAAAGTGGTAAAAAAAAGAAGAATAAGGTGAAAGAAAAAATGGAAGAAGCAAAAAGAAAAGTGGCAAGGAATTAGGATAAGTGAGAAAAAGAATGATAAACAGAGGAGATGAAGAAAAAGACGATGAGGAAAAGTAAGAGAGAGAGAGAGAGAGAGAGAGAGAGAGAGAGAGAGAGAGAGAGAGAGAGAGAGAGAGAGAGAGAGAGAGAGAGAGAGGAAGGATAAAAGAAAATAACGAAGAAAAATAACAACAATAAAAAACAAGTCGACAAAAAAATAAAGAAAAAAAGTAAGCAAGAAAAAATAAATAAAATAAATAAATAAATAAAGCAAAAATTAAAAAAATACAAAAACAAAAAAATTTACCAAAAAATAAAACAAGGAGAGAGAGAGAGAGAGAGAGAGAGAGAGAGAGAGAGAGAGAGAGAGAGAGAGAGAGAGAGAGAGAGAGAGAGAGAGAGAGAGAGAGAGAGAATAAATAACAATACCAAAAAAAAAAAAACGAAGAAAACTGGAAACACACACACACACACACACACACACACACACACACACACACACACACACACACACACACACACACACACACACACACACTCGTTACGTCCCCTAATTGAGTGTTCAGGGTTCTGGCGGGGCAGGGACGGGGCGCATGGGTGACGTATAATGAGGTCACATGTTTCCACTTAAAAGCCTCTCAGTCCCACGCTCCTCCCTGCCTCTTCCTCCTCCTCCTCCTCCTCTTCCTCCTCCTCCTCTTCCACTTACTCTTCTCTTTGTCTTTCTCTCCATTCCTCCCTTCTTTAGTTCTTATTTTCAGCTCTTTTCCTAATTTTCCTTTCTTTTTTTTATTCTGCTGTGTTTACTGTGTCTTCTTCCTCTTCCTCTTCTTATTTCTCCTCCTCCTCCTCTTCCTCTTAGTTTACTCTTCTCTCTGCCTTCCTTTTTCTTTCTTTTCATCTTTATCTCCTTTTCTTTTTTCCTACTCTTGTGTTTATTTTGCTTCTCCTTCTTCCTCTTTCTTTTCCTCCTCCTCCTCCTCTTCTTCCTTCTTCTTCCTTCTTCCTTCCTTCTCCATTCTTCTCTTCTTTACCTTTTTTTTTCCTATTTCTTTTCTTTCTTCTTTTCTCCTTTTCTTTCTCTGCCAAGCTCCTTTTATTTCCCTTCTCATAATCCTCTCTTTATTGTTTCCCTCTTCTCCTTACATTCCCCCACTCCTCCTCCTCCTCCTCCTTCTCCTCCACGCCTTCACCTCCACACACTGGTACTCAAATCCTCTTCAGGTCTTCCCTTTGACAGCCTTGGGAGAAGGAGGAGGAGGAGGAGGAGGAGGAGGAGGAGGAGGAGGAGGAGGTGGGGGCGTCGTGTCAGAGGACGACACTCAGTTGCGGTTCAAGAACTTTTAGAGATTTGAAAACGATTTAGTCAGGGTCTCTCTCTCTCTCTCTCTCTCTCTCTCTCTCTCTCTCTCTCTCTCTCTCTCTCTCTCTCTCTCTCTCTCTCTGGAAGATGCTGGATAAGGTAAAAACAACGATAGGATACACTATTAGGATTTTGGAAGCTGGAAGAGGCTGTTGGAGGCTGTGAAAAGCTGGAAGAGGCTGTGGGATACTAGGAAAGGCTGTTTGAGGCTGCGTAAGGCTGTGGAAGACTGTGATAATGGTGGAACAGGGTGGGAAGAGGCTGTGGGAAGCTGTGAGAGGCTGGAGGAGGCTGTGGGAGACTGGGAGAGGCTGTGAGAGACTGGAAGGCTGAAGAAACTGGAAAAGGTTGAGATACTGAGAGATGCTGAAAGGATGCTGAGAAGGTGGGGGAGGCTGAGAGGGGGCTTGGAATATTATGGGAAGCTGGGAGAGGCTGGAAAAAGAAGAGGCAAGACTCGGAAGAACTGGAAGAAGCTTGGAAGGCTGGAAAAGACTGGAAGAGGTTGAGAAAGAAAGGAAGAAGAGAAGGAAAGACTGGAAGGGAGTGAAAGAGGATGAAGAAGACTATGCAGATTAAGAAGGACGCTGGAAAGACAGAGAAACGAAAGAGGAAGTAGGAAGGAGCTGGAAGGACTGGAAGAGAGATAGAGAAAGCTGAAAGGAACTTTAGGAGACTCTTAAGGAAGAAACAGAAGCAAATAGAGAGTTTTAGGATGCGTGAGGAGGCAAGAGAAGGATGTGGAAAGGGAGAAGAGAGCTGGAGTGAGATGTGAGGTGTTGGAAAAAGCCTGGAAAGAGTTAAGGAATGCTGGAAGATCATCAGAGCAGGAAAGACGAGGTTATAGGAAAGATGGGGAAACGTTTTGGCGTACTGAGGAAGAGTATGGGGAGGGTGTGGGGAGGGTGAGATGGGAGAGGAAGAGGAAGACTGGGAGTAAGGTTGGGGAGGAAGAGGAGGAGTTGTGCTATGAGGGAGTGGAGATGAGTCGAGAGGAATGGGGTGGAGAGGAGGAGGAGGAGGAGGAGGAGGAGGAGGAGGAGGAGGAGGAGGAGGAGGAGGAGGAGGAGGAGAAGGTCAACCGCCAGATGACCGTCTCTGTTTTTACCTGACTCAAGATAGGCAATTACAGGTAAGCCGCTGCACGACTACTACTATGTACTACTACTGAGGCTGCTGCTACTACTACTACTACTACTATTACTACTACTACTACTACTACTACTACTACTATTGTTACTGCCGCTGCTATAACACTAATATTCCTCCTCCAGCAGCCTTCTTCTGTACTATCCTGCCTCTCCACTTGTAGTGCAGAATAGTTACCCAAACAGCCTACACTAAGGGTCTCTGGGTCTGCTGCTGATTGGACTTCCTTTGTATTCCTTTGTATTGCTACTGATTTTAATTTAACCTAACCTAACCCAAACCTCACTCAACCAAACCTAACCTAACTTAACCTAACTTAACATAACCTA
>NC_087191.1:11496966-11499466 GCF_035594125.1 Scylla paramamosain
AAAGTTATGTTTGAAAATAAGAGAAGACAGAAAAGGAAGAGGAAAATAAAGGAAAGGAATAAAGGAAACACGGAAAGTCACTGGAAAAAAAGGAAGAACAATTAGGGAAAAAATAGGAAAAAGAAAAAAAACTATGCATTTATTAAAGACAAATTTGAGAGAGGAAGAAATTAAGAGAGGACAGTAAAGAAGAAAAATGGAAAAAAAAAAAAGGAAAGGGAAAAAAATGACCGAGCATTTATTAAAGGGGAATTAAACGCAGGTGTTTGTGAAGGACAAGAAATAAAAAAAAAAGGAAAATAAAGAAGGAAAATAAAAGAGAACAAAGAAGGAGAATGTTTGGGTAAGTTTGCATAAAGGATATTTAGTTGTGAATGAATGAACGTGTGTGTGTGTGTGTGTGTGTGTGTGTGTGTGTGTGTGTGTGTGTGTGTGTGTGTGTGTGTGTGTCGATGTTTGCTTTTATTTATGATCCGTTTCATGAAGGTTACACACACACACACACACACACACACACACACACACACACACACACACACACACACACACACACACACACACACACACACACTTTTATTCCTTTAACCTTTTACATCAGATTTTTCTTCTCCTTTCCTTCTTCCCCCTTCTCTTCCTCCTCCTCCTCCTCCTCCTCCTCCTCCTCCTCCAGGTACACATGAGGGGGGAGGGGGTTCTATACGTGTCAAAGATGAATGATGCTATGGTGTGTGTGTGTGTGTGTGTGTGTGTGTGTGTATGTGTCTAAAAATTCAGAAACAACACACACACACACACACACACACACACACACACAGCCTAACCTACCCACCAAACCTTCATCCCTCCTCCTCCTCCTCCTCCTCCTCCTCCTCCTCCTCCTCCTCCTCCTCCTCCTCCTCCTCCTGGTACACGATTTATGGCTTAATTGTCGAAAGGTTCCGTCACCTGTTCCTCTCCCACACACCACGGGAGAGAGAGAGAGAGAGAGAGAGAGAGAGAGAGAGAGAGAGAGAGAGAGAGAGAGAGAGAGAGAGAGAGAGAGAGGTTCTAGACTTTCGAACTCCTTAACCTTTTGAGGAGGAGGAGAAGGAGGAGGAGGAGGAGGAGGAGGAGGAGGAGGAGGAGGAGGAGGGAAAATGGACAAAGAACAACAAAGGAGGAGAGAAAAGGGACAGGAAGAATAAATAAGCAGGGGAGAAAGGAAGAATGGCGACAAAAGAAGAAGAAGAAGAAGAAGAAGAAGAAGAAGAAGAAGAAGAAGAAGAAGAAGAAGAAGAAGAAGAAGAAGAAGAAGAAGAAGAGAGGAACCGAAATTAAAAGATAAAAACAAGAAATGGAAAAAAAATAAAGAAGAAAAAGAAAAAATGAAAAAGAAAAAATAGAAAAAAAGAAAAAAGGAAGAAAAGAAGAAAAAGAAAAAAATGAAAAAGAAAAAAATAGAAAAAAGAAAAAAAGGAAGAAAAGAAGAACAATAATCAGATATGCCTTAACATTTTGAAAGAGAGAGAAAGAAAGAAAGACAAAAATAGTGAAAATGCATCATATTTGTGTGTGTGTGTGTGTGTGTGTGTGTGTGTGTGTGTGTGTGTGTGTGTGTGTGTGTGTGTGTGTGTGTATCACGCTAACCACACCTAACCACCACAGACGGACTGAATTACAAGCCGCAGCTGCAAGAACTCAACCACACAAAGAAACACTTCCATCACCATCACCACCGCATCATCATCACTATCATTATCACCATCGTCACTATCTTTATCACTATTATCACCATCACCTTCATTGTCACTATCATCATCACCATACGGACTATCAGTATCACCATCTTCACTATCATTATCACTATCAGCGTCACTATCATCATTATTACCACCATTTTCATCATTGTCACTATCATTACCATTATTCCTATCATTATCACCATCTTCACTTTCTTCACCATCATTGTCTTCATCATTATCACCATCATTATCATCACCATCATCATTACCATTAGCATCATCATCATCATCATCATCACCATCACCATCATCATCTTATCACCTTCACTAGCAACCACTCCACCGTTTTCCTCACTATCATTAATTACTGATGTATTAGAAGGACAGTCATCATCATTACACTCGTTATGTCATCACCATCACCATCATTATCACCACCATCACCATTCCTCACTATCTTTTAATGAATGGGAGGACAGATCGTTATCAGCACAATTCACAATATGAAAAAGGCTGATTTTTTTTTCCCTTATCGGTAATCATCACCATCATCATCATCATCATTATTATTTTCATTATAAATAATTATCTATGGAAGGAAAATATATCAGAAATTCACATAAAGTTGAGATGTCACGGTTTTTTTCTTTTTTTTTTTTACTTTTTTTCTTTTAGGTTTTATATTGATTCGTTTTAACTTTCAAAATATAAACAGACCAAAAAAAAAAAATAAAGAAAGAAAGAAAGAAAATAAATGAATGAAAGAAAGAAGTTTTATC
>NC_087191.1:11501966-11509466 GCF_035594125.1 Scylla paramamosain
GTCTATTACCTTTTCTCTCTTTTCCTTTATTCATTTTTTCCTTATTCCTTGTTTTCTTCTTGATTTTTTACTGTTTTTTTATCCCTATTATTCTCTCTCTCTCTCTCTCTCTCTCTCTCTCTCTCTCTCTCTCTCTCTCTCTCTCTCTCTCTCTCTCTCTCTCTCTTTACGTCAGTGTTTATCATCATCTTTCTCTTTTACTCCAAGATTTATTCCTCTTTACTCATTTTCTTTTTTGTTTTTTTCGTTCTCCTCCGTGTCTCCTTTGTACTATTCTTCATTTTTTAATCTCTCTCTCTCTCTCTCTCTCTCTCTCTCTCTCTCTCTCTCTCTCTCTCTCTCTCTCTCTCTCTCTCTCTCTCTCTCTCTCTCATACACCAATCCCTGGTTGTTTTTATTCTTCTTTATTTAATTTCTTTGTCCACCTTTTTTTATCACCTTTTTATTCTTATTCCTATTCGCTTTACTCACCAAAAATTACATTAAAATACCAAAATCTTTATTCAGTTTCTCTATCTACCTTTTTTTTCACGTTTTTTAAGTTTCATTTATCATTTACACACACACACACACACACACACACACACACACACCTTTCAGGAATGTATCTACGTGTCTTCTATAGAGGCTACCTGCGTTCTCTGCCTCACAGGTAAGAGAGAGTGAGAGAGGACGAGGGAGAGTTAGGTGAGGGAGAGTAAGTTAGGCATTTGTTTAAGGGGAGGACTAAAAAATAAATAAATAAAAAAATAAATAAATAAAATAGTGATGTTAATCGTTTTTTTTTTTTTTTTTTTTACTGTTTTCACTCTTTCACTAAGGACATAAAGAAATCTAGTCATTTTTTTCAAGTATAAACGCCTCCACACTCCTTTTTTAAAACTGTTCATGAAATCTTTCGTTATGTCTGCCACTTTTCAATTATTTTCATTCCTTCATCCATTGGGGACATGAAGATACGTATTTCTTTTTTAAGGTTCATTGTTTTTGAGGCTTGGCAAGGATGAAGGAAAGGTCACACACACACACACACACACACACACACACACACACACAATTATCTCCTTCAGTAGCGAGGCATCCGAATATTCTGCCCTGTATTTTCCTCCACACTGTTGTATGAACCCTTTGACGGCCACTTGGTACACCTTTCCTTCGTTACCAATCACCCAGACTTCATTACTTGTCCTCCAGCCGCCTCTGATCTTTAAAGTGGGTATAAATGTGAAATTCCTTTATCTTTAATCTTTCTTGTAGATGCTTATAAAGATTTCACGCTTTGCTTCTCGTGGTGCTATTTTTTTCGCGTCGCAGTGAAAGGGTTAAGCTCACAGAGATATATTTAGCAAGAAGTGTTATAGAAATCTCTCTTTGCGTGTCCATTTCAGCTAAATTATTAGAAGAATCATACAAAAAAAAAAGAGATATTTTAATCTATATATCGCCAAAGGATTATATTAAGTTCACAATTATATCTATCTTTAGTAGTGAAGGGGTTAGATATCAAATGAGGACAACCCTCCGCTGCAACTAGACTATTAAGAGAGAGAGAGAGAGAGAGAGAGAGAGAGAGAGAGAGAGAGAGAGAGAGAGAGAGAGAGAGAGAGAGAGAGAGAGAGAGAGAGAGAGAAAAAAAAAAATTATACAAACAAAACAAAACATCTCACTTTCTATATCGGCACATGACTGTATTAAGTTGACGTATCTTGTGCACTGGATGGCTTACAAATCACCTTCACTCACTCCTGTCCTGCCATTAGTCACTGCTCCTCCATGCCATTAGAAGAGAAAGAACTACAGAATAGGAGATCAGGAAAAACAAAATAAATAAAAAAGATATTCTGCTCTTCATACAGTACACAGATTATATCAAGTTTACAGTAATATTTCCAGCACTGAATGGCTAGAAGGGTGACATACTCCTGCACTACACATAACTCCTTTAAATATGAACACTTTCACTCTCCCTTCACCTCCTTCACTGCAATATTCTCAGTATATAATGAGTTAGAAATTATTGGTAGTTACTTTCACTAATCGTTTCCATAAATCACCTGTTTCTTTTAAGTACAAACACGCTCACTCCTTTTAACTCCTTCACTGCAATAAACAACTCAAAACACTAAAGACGGCAAGCGGTCATAACAAGCACGTACAAGGAAAGAAATGAACTAAGAGCAATAGATTTTCTCATTTCCGGCCAGTAAGATGCTTGGAGAGAGAGAGAGAGGATGAAGAACGAAAAGGAATGTGGAGGGAGAATGTGTCACGTGTGAGGATTAGAGGAGGCATGGTGATGGAAAGGGTTAAAGTTATTGCAGATGGAACTAAAAGGGTTAATTCCATATTATCTGCATTGTATTTGTCTTTCTAGCTCTAATAACTGTCATTGTAAATCTAAGAGCATTCTAACTATAATAAAGTACTATAATACATTCTAACTTTAATAATATTTCAACTAACAACATTCTAATTACAGTTGAAGTGCAATAACTCTAATAATAACACTCCACTTTTGATAACTGCCCTAACTCTAATTAAACATCCTAATTACAACACTTTAACAACATTCCATCTCTAACAACTATCATCCCAGCTCCAATTACCGGTGACTGCATGCCGCCACGAGGTCACCAGCAGGGGTACATGAGTGACACTAATGCATTGAAATTCCACTAACATTTCAAACAAAGACTTTAAAGAGAAAATAGGGACCAGTTAATTAATTAGACCGGTTTTTTCGTCTATAAATCTCCCTTTTACCTTTTAGCGAGTGTTGCCGAAAATGTCAGAAATAAGTGGTTTGCATGATTAACTCTCTCGTATCTTTAAATTTTTGCTGCAGTTATCGAGAAAATTTCAATGTTCGTCTCTTTCTCTCTTTTTTTTTGTGTGTATTACATTTCATGGCCTTTATATTAAAATTTATGTCGCTGCTTAATGTCTAAGTCACCGCTCAAGTACTGAAAGATCAAGAGTAATTAGTTTTTTTTTTCTGTAATATCAATTTTTTTTTTTTTAGCATTTATACGTATAGAAGTATTTTTTTATGGTATTCTTTGATATATAAGAAATTATTAAAACGAAGAATAATACAACAGACGTCATGATCTCTCTCTCTCTCTCTCTCTCTCTCTCTCTCTCTCTCTCTCTCTCTCTCTCTCTCTCTCTCTCTCTCTCTCTCTCTCTCTCACACAAATGAAATCGACAAAATATTACATGAAAGGACGTGAGAAAGTTTACCTGCGTTACCTGAGTGTCGCTGCATGAGTAATTGCATGATGTCCGCCACGCGATACAAAAAAAAAATGAAAGTATATGTTGAGGGGAAGGAAAAAAAGAAAGAAAAAGAAAAGTCAGTGAGAGTGAGAAATCGAGGAACTAAATTGTCTACCTTATAGTTTTCTTATTTTACGTTCGATTATGAGTGAGGTGAGTTAAGCATATAGAGTGTGTGTGTGTGTGTGTGTGTGTGTGTGTGTGTGTGTGTGTGTGTGTGTGTGTGTGTGTGTGTGTGTGTGTGTGTGTGTGTGCAAAAGGTGACACTTCCTCATGACTTGTCTGGGACTTGAGGGACGGCCACAGGTGAGGCACAGGTGGAGACAGGTGGGGACACAGGACACAGGGTACTCACCTTGAGGATGCAGGTGGCCACGGCTTCCGACTCGTGCACGGACACGTTGTAGAAGCTTTGGTCGAAGATTGGCTCGTTGTCGTTGACGTCCCGGATGGTGACCTTGACTGTGGCGGAGGAGGAGAGCGCCGGGGAGCCGGAGTCCGTGGCGATGACCGTGATCTGCGGCACCGGCTCCGTCTCGCAGTCCACGTGGGTGCGCGTGGTGATCAGTCCGGTGCGGGAGTCTATCTGGAACCAGTCCGAGTGCGTCTCCGGCGTGTCGCGGATGGAGTAGGTGATGACGGAATTGTTGCCCTCGTCCCGGTCCAGCGCCGACAGCTGGAACACGGAGGTGCTCGGGGTCCGCCACCTCCAGCACATTGGCCTGGTACACCGTCTGGTCAAACTCCGGCGCGTTGTCGTTCATGTCCGTCACCTGCAGGTCAAACTTGCGCGAGGCGTGCAGCGGCGGGTTGCCCATGTCCGTGGCGAACACCACCAGCGTGTAGTTCGGCTTGAGCTCGCGGTCCAGCGGACGCGACACCACCATCAGGTAGATGATGCTGTCCTGCGTGGTCAGGTCGAAGTGGCCGTCGCCGCCCTCCAGCGTCACGCTCACGTTGGCGTACTCCTCCTTCGAGTCTGGGTCGTTGACGGAGATGCGCGCCACGAACTCCCCAGGCTGCGCGTCCTCGGAGATCTTGGGCGTGGCGTCGTCGTGAGAGGAAGATGAGGTTGATGGTGGGCTGATTGTCGTTGACGTCGATGACGCGGATGGACACGAAGGCGGTGGTCTCGCAGGGGCTGGTCGCCGTTGTCGCGCGCCACCACCAGCAGCTCGTGCACGCCCTTGGCCTCGAAGTCCAGGGGTCTGTTGACGGAGATCACGCCGGACTTGGGGTCGATCTGGAACATGTTCTCGCGGTCACTCTGCCGCCGGTTGATGGAGTACGTGATCTTGCCGTTGTCGCCGGCGTCCGTGTCCGTGGCCAGCACCTGCAGCACCGAGGTGCCGATGGTGGCGTTCTCCGGCACGGTGGCGAAGTACCGGCTCTGGTTGAAGATGGGCTGGTTGTCGTTCACGTCCTGGATGGTGATGTTGACGGTCATGGAGCCCTTGAGGGGCGGCGAGCCCCCGTCCCCACGCCTCGATCAGCAGCGAGTAGAAGGCAGTGGTCTCGCGGTCCAGGAAGCCGTTGATCTGCAGGTCCAGGTACAGCACGTGGTCCCGCTCCCGGTGCGAGGACAGGCGGAAAGCGTTGTTCACGTTGCCGGACACAATGCGGTAGCGCTGCGTGTTGAAGATGCCCAGGTCGCGGTCCCGGGCCGGCGCCAGGGTGCGCTTCACGTCCCGCGGCGTGTTTCTCGGGGAAGTCGATGTTCATGACGGCGGAGGGGAAGGTGGGGGCGTTGTCGTTCTCGTCCTTGACGCGGATCACCACGCGGATGCTCTCGCCGGATTGCGGGATGGCCACCAGGGAGTAGAAGTTTCGCAGTTCGCGGTCCAGCACCACCATGGTCTTGATCTCGCCCGTGTCCCTCCTCGATGCGCAGGTCGGAGTCCACGGGGCCTGCCCGGCACCGGCACGATCAGGTAGGGCGGCGAAGGGGGCGGCGGCTGCCCCGGGTTACTGTCACCGATGTAGCCGATATTTGTCCCTATCGCCACGCCCTCAGACACCTCAAACTCCCGCTCGTATTCTGCGGCGGCGTGGCGCGGCGCCAGGCCCAGCAGCAGCAGCAAGCAGCACCATGAGGGCGGCGCGCGGCGGATGAGTCCTGTCGGGGCCGCCCACTGTCCTCGCACAGCCCGCCGCGGCCGGCCTCGCCCCCGCGCTGCCCTCTGCCACGTCCCGTCTGCATCCCCGGCAGCAGTGGGGGCGGCAGGGCGGCACCGGGACGGCGGGGTGGGAGGGGACGGCCGCCCCTCTCCCCTCCCCGAGGCGGCGGGGCTCACACATCACGCGGGTGCATGACGGCGCCGCACGCACCGCGCGGCACACGGCTCACCACTCACAACACTGGGGCGGCGCGGCGGGGCGCCACCACCCGCGGCGGCGGCAGCTCGCTGCGGCTCGGGCGTCACAGGCCGCCGCTCGACGCGCTCAGTCCGCGACGACACTAGCACGCCCCGCCCACCCTGAGCACGACGCCTGCACCGCCCACGCTCCTGGGAAAGAAACACAACAATTAGTCATGAATGAGACACCCGATACCCGCCCGTGTGTGTGTGTGTGTGTGTGTGTGTGTGTGTGTGTGTGTGTCGTAATGCCGGTGCTGGCGCCAGGAAGAAAGGAGAGGGACGGGAAGGGAAGGAGGGCAGGGGAATGGAGGCAAGGCAAGGGTGGGGATGGCGGGGCAGGGGTCAGGCCGGAGAGGCCCACCAGCGGACACAGCAGCAGGACGGCGCGGCCTGGCTCGCACCCCCACGCGGGCGAAAGGGCGTCGCGGAGGTGGTCGGCGAGGCCGCTGCCAGGCCGCCACCGCTGCTGCTGCTGCTGCTGCCAGCCGCCGCCGCCGCCTCCCGCCTGGTGACAAGTGAAATTTTTAATTGGTGGGTGTTGTTACAGGTGTCGCTGTGTTAGCTAATTATGAGAGAAATTGTAGCGGCGGTGTGGAGCGCGTGTCGCAGGCGGCGGGGGACGGGAATTTGGGCCAATCACGAGGCTCAGCGGGGAGGAGAGTGAATACGATTGGACAATAAATATTCATGTGTCGTTTGTCCGCGCCATGTTAGCGGGGGAGATAATTCCTCGCGCTGAAATATCACTGACGCTGAAATTTAGGCAACGAGGAGGAGACGCTGGCCCGACACTGTGAGTTGTCTTCCACGGTGGTCCGCGGGCAGGGGCGGGGAGAGGGAGGGAGGCAGGGAGGGAGAGGGAGAGGGAGTCATTCCACACATACACACACACACACACACACACACCTGCCTTACCTTTACCTGTCTTCCATCCCAGCATGCACCTGCCTCCCCCCTTCCACCCCCGCCCCCCCATCTCCTGTGTCCTGACATGCCTTCCCTCCTCCTCCTCCTCCTCCTCCTCCTCCTCCTCCTCCCCTCACAATCAATCTTCTTCCTGAAAAAAAAAATACTTCCCCCAATTTCTTTGCCACACCTTCTCTCTTTTCTCCTCTTCTTTCTTTCTTTCTCTCTTTCTCTTCTTCCCTCCCTTCCTCTTTCCTTTCTTTTCTATTTTTTTTCTGCCACACCCTCTCTCTCCTCTCTTTTCTCCTCTTCTTTTTCTCTTTTTTTCTCTTCTCTCCCTTCCTCCTTCCTTCCTTTCTTTCTCTCAACCTTTCTCCTCAGCCTTACATTCTTTTCTCTCTCTTCCAATTGTTTTCTCTCCTTTCTTCTCGTTCACCTGAAACACGAGGAAGAAGAGAGAAAAGAAAGAGAAGAAAGAAAAGGGAAAAAAAAGAGAAATGATGAAAATGTGAAAAGGAAAATCATATAAACGAGGAGAGAGAGAGAGAGAGAGAGAGAGAGAGAGAGAGAGAGAGAGAAGAGAGAGAGAGAGAATAAAAAGAGGAGAAAAGGAAAACCAGAAACACACGAAGGAAGGATGAAGCGGAGGAATGGAGGAATGGAGGAATGGAGGGAAGGAGGGAGAGAAGGAGGGAGGGAAGGAGAGAAGGAGGGGTAGTGTTTGCTCGCAGGACAGCAGTGAGGCGTGAGAAAAGAGAAGGTTTGTGCTGCCAGTATTACAAGGCCACCACTTCTACTACTACTACTACTATTACTACTACTACTACTACCACTATTACTACTACTACTACTACTATTACTATTCACTACTACTGTTACTGCTTTTGTTACGGTTGATGATGTGTTTTCTCTACTTACTACTACTACTGCTATTACTACTACTACTACTACTGCT
>NC_087191.1:11514466-11516966 GCF_035594125.1 Scylla paramamosain
CGCCGCCGTCATATGAATGCCACGCCGCCACCTGCTGCTACCCACCGGATGCCCCGCTCACCGCGTCACCACACCTGGGTACCCCGCCCGCCCAGATATCCCTCCACCCAGGTACCCATCTTCTCTCGTACCTGTCCCCCCTCCCCCCCCGGCCCTAATACAGGTAGCCCTATTCCAGGTGTGAGGGCGGTCTTTGTTGTGTGTTATTTTGTTATTTTGTTGTTATTTTATGTTGTTAGTGTGTTCGTATGTTCTTTTTGGTTATAGTGCGGAGTTAAAAGTATTGTATCTCGTCTGTTGCTCTAAGTCTGTCCTTCACTACTACAGGAACTTAACAGAGGCACCACACACACACACACACACACACACACACACACACACACACACACACACACACACACACACACACACACGCATGCCACACGAGCCTTCCCTTCAGCCCAGTGTTTGAGAGTGTGGCAAGCTCCTGGTGTCCCAATGAATTCTATCATGAACGAACAAACAAACTTGCGTCTCTCTTCCTCCCCTCTCCCCACTCCCTCCCCACGCCCCTTCCTCCCCACACGCGGCCTGTTTCCCACGACACCCCCAATCCTCCCCATCTCCCACCCCCCCATTCTCCTCCTCAGATTTCAAGGGATAAACATAACTTCCTTCTTCATGATTACCTCCTCCTCCTCCTCCTCCTCCTCCTCCTTCCTATCTTCCTGCACCTCTACCTGTCCGATGCACCTGCGCTACAGTCTTAATTAGGCACGTGGTTCACCTGTTCTACATCCTTTACCTGTATTTTGTAAATTTTGTAAAGGTGTGTGTTGTTGTTGTTGTTGTTGTTGTTATTATTATTGTTATTATTATTGTTGTTGTTTTTTGGTTTGGTTTATTTTATTTTACACCTTCTCGTTGGTTCTTGATATTACTTTCTCTCTCTCTCTCTCTCTCTCTCTCTCTCTCTCTCTCTCTCTCTCTCTCTCTCTCTCTCTCTCTCTCTCTCTCTCTCTCTATTTCTCGTCTTTGTCTCTCACACTTTACATTCTCTGTTTTTCTTCGTTTTTTTTTCACTTCCTCTGTACTTACACACACACACACACACACACACACACACACACACACACCTTTATTAATTCATCTTCCCACCTGTTTCCTGCACGCTAAATACTCATCACCACCAACACTACTACTATTACTACTACTACTACTACTACTACTACTACTACTATCACCACTCCCGCATCACCACCACAGCACGGTACCCACCACACAGTTACCACAACTACTAACACCATCACCACCACACGACTGAATCAAGACACCACCACCATCACCACATTCACCACACCCATCACTATCACCATTACCACCACAATAACACCACTAACTACACCATCTTCATCACCATCACCAGAGTAGGACTGTTTACCTTCATCACCATCATCACTTTCACTTAACCCTTTATTAAAGAGAGAGAATTCAACACTTGAAAAAAAAACGAGAAAAACAAAACGAAAAGAGAAAACAAAAGCGAAAAATATGTCTTCCCTTTAACATTCTTCTTCTTTTCTATGTTCCCATGGGGTTCCTACGAGTTACGAGGCAGATACATGAAGCAGGCACCCCCACACAGCAGCGGCCCGGCAGACACAGGTACACACACACACACACGCATTCTCACAGCGCTTATGACAGTAACACTAGTAATTAATCGCTATTTGTTTGTCTATCTCAACATCACTGTGTATATTTTCATGCAAACATCTCTCTCTCTCTCTCTCTCTCTCTCTCTCTCTCTCTCTCTCTCTCTCTCTCTAGGGATGTTGTTTTTCCAGTAATTTTGGTTTGTATATAAGTAGTAGTAGTAGTAGTAGTAGTAGTAGTAGTAGTAGTAGTAAAAATATGAAAGCTAAATAAATATGAATTAGTAACAAAAACGAGGATAAGATGAAGGAAAATAAAGGCAAAAAAAAGTGAACAGCAACAACAACGACAACAACAACAACAACAACAACAACAACAACAACAACAACAACAATAATACAGCACAACTTTTTTCTTCTTTCTCTCTCTCTCTCTCTCTTTTTTTTCCTATTCACATCTTCACCTGTTCAATAAATCCTTCTCTATTATCATTATTCCACTCACCTCTCCTTTCCTCTCTCTTTCTCCTTGTACACCTGACACTACTACTACTACACACACACACACACACACACACACCTGTCACCCCTACACCTGTCTGAAGCCCAATCACTAATATTTTTCTCACACCTGTTTGTCGAATCTCTTATGGACACACAAACACACACACACACACACTCACACACACACACACACCTGCTCACACATCTTCCCATACCTGTCACAAATACCTTTCACTTTATATATGTTTGCGTTGCCACACACACACACACACACACACACACACATTCTCTCCCTCACTCACACACCTGACCTATTCCACACTTATGCACACACGCACAGACACACATGACCCACACCTGAC